>NC_091182.1:13244257-13564517 GCF_040958095.1 Procambarus clarkii | reverse complement strand
TGCCTTCGGGAGGTAGAGATGTTTGAGATATATATATCTCGAACTATCTACTTCTTTTGTAAGGTCTGATGGCGTAGTGGGTTAAAGCATACTAGTTATGCCAGCTACTGGAAGGTAGTTGTGCTTTCTGGGTTCGAGTCCCACTGGTGGGTGTTGTCCAAAGATTGTTTATCTTCACTTGTGGTTTATGCAAGTATAGGCTTATAAGCTGGACACGAGTTCTCTCACATTGACAGTGGCTTGACGAAAATTGCAGACTGACCCCTCACTCATCTGGTGCCTTCGGGAGGTAGAGATGTTTGAGATATATATATCTCGAACTATCTACTTCTTTTGTAAGGTCTGATGGCGTAGTGGGTTAAAGCATACTAGTTATGCCAGCTACTGGAAGGTAGTTGTGCTTTCTGGGTTCGAGTCCCACTGGTGGGTGTTGTCCAAAGATTGTTTATCTTCACTTGTGGTTTATGCAAGTATAGGCTTATAAGCTGGACACGAGTTCTCTCACATTGACAGTGGCTTGACGAAAATTGCAGACTGACCCCTCACTCATCTGGTGCCTTCGGGAGGTAGAGATGTTTGAGATATATATATCTCGAACTATCTACTTCTTTTGTAAGGTCTGATGGCGTAGTGGGTTAAAGCATACTAGTTATGCCAGCTACTGGAAGGTAGTTGTGCTTTCTGGGTTCGAGTCCCACTGGTGGGTGTTGTCCAAAGATTGTTTATCTTCACTTGTGGTTTATGCAAGTATAGGCTTATAAGCTGGACACGAGTTCTCTCACATTGACAGTGGCTTGACGAAAATTGCAGACTGACCCCTCACTCATCTGGTGCCTTCGGGAGGTAGAGATGTTTGAGATATATATATCTCGAACTATCTACTTCTTTTGTAAGGTCTGATGGCGTAGTGGGTTAAAGCATACTAGTTATGCCAGCTACTGGAAGGTAGTTGTGCTTTCTGGGTTCGAGTCCCACTGGTGGGTGTTGTCCAAAGATTGTTTATCTTCACTTGTGGTTTATGCAAGTATAGGCTTATAAGCTGGACACGAGTTCTCTCACATTGACAGTGGCTTGACGAAAATTGCAGACTGACCCCTCACTCATCTGGTGCCTTCGGGAGGTAGAGATGTTTGAGATATATATATCTCGAACTATCTACTTCTTTTGTAAGGTCTGATGGCGTAGTGGGTTAAAGCATACTAGTTATGCCAGCTACTGGAAGGTAGTTGTGCTTTCTGGGTTCGAGTCCCACTGGTGGGTGTTGTCCAAAGATTGTTTATCTTCACTTGTGGTTTATGCAAGTATAGGCTTATAAGCTGGACACGAGTTCTCTCACATTGACAGTGGCTTGACGAAAATTGCAGACTGACCCCTCACTCATCTGGTGCCTTCGGGAGGTAGAGATGTTTGAGATATATATATCTCGAACTATCTACTTCTTTTGTAAGGTCTGATGGCGTAGTGGGTTAAAGCATACTAGTTATGCCAGCTACTGGAAGGTAGTTGTGCTTTCTGGGTTCGAGTCCCACTGGTGGGTGTTGTCCAAAGATTGTTTATCTTCACTTGTGGTTTATGCAAGTATAGGCTTATAAGCTGGACACGAGTTCTCTCACATTGACAGTGGCTTGACGAAAATTGCAGACTGACCCCTCACTCATCTGGTGCCTTCGGGAGGTAGAGATGTTTGAGATATATATATCTCGAACTATCTACTTCTTTTGTAAGGTCTGATGGCGTAGTGGGTTAAAGCATACTAGTTATGCCAGCTACTGGAAGGTAGTTGTGCTTTCTGGGTTCGAGTCCCACTGGTGGGTGTTGTCCAAAGATTGTTTATCTTCACTTGTGGTTTATGCAAGTATAGGCTTATAAGCTGGACACGAGTTCTCTCACATTGACAGTGGCTTGACGAAAATTGCAGACTGACCCCTCACTCATCTGGTGCCTTCGGGAGGTAGAGATGTTTGAGATATATATATCTCGAACTATCTACTTCTTTTGTAAGGTCTGATGGCGTAGTGGGTTAAAGCATACTAGTTATGCCAGCTACTGGAAGGTAGTTGTGCTTTCTGGGTTCGAGTCCCACTGGTGGGTGTTGTCCAAAGATTGTTTATCTTCACTTGTGGTTTATGCAAGTATAGGCTTATAAGCTGGACACGAGTTCTCTCACATTGACAGTGGCTTGACGAAAATTGCAGACTGACCCCTCACTCATCTGGTGCCTTCGGGAGGTAGAGATGTTTGAGATATATATATCTCGAACTATCTACTTCTTTTGTAAGGTCTGATGGCGTAGTGGGTTAAAGCATACTAGTTATGCCAGCTACTGGAAGGTAGTTGTGCTTTCTGGGTTCGAGTCCCACTGGTGGGTGTTGTCCAAAGATTGTTTATCTTCACTTGTGGTTTATGCAAGTATAGGCTTATAAGCTGGACACGAGTTCTCTCACATTGACAGTGGCTTGACGAAAATTGCAGACTGACCCCTCACTCATCTGGTGCCTTCGGGAGGTAGAGATGTTTGAGATATATATATCTCAAACTATCTACTTCTTTTGTAAGGTCTGATGGCGTAGTGGGTTAAAGCATACTAGTTATGCCAGCTACTGGAAGGTAGTTGTGCTTTCTGGGTTCGAGTCCCACTGGTGGGTGTTGTCCAAAGATTGTTTATCTTCACTTGTGGTTTATGCAAGTATAGGCTTATAAGCTGGACACGAGTTCTCTCACATTGACAGTGGCTTGACGAAAATTGCAGACTGACCCCTCACTCATCTGGTGCCTTCGGGAGGTAGAGATGTTTGAGATATATATATCTCGAACTATCTACTTCTTTTGTAAGGTCTGATGGCGTAGTGGGTAAAAGCATACTAGTTATGCCAGCTACTGGAAGGTAGTTGTGCTTTCTGGGTTCGAGTCCCACTGGTGGGTGTTGTCCAAAGATTGTTTATCTTCACTTGTGGTTTATGCAAGTATAGGCTTATAAGCTGGACACGAGTTCTCTCACATTGACAGTGGCTTGACGAAAATTGCAGACTGACCCCTCACTCATCTGGTGCCTTCGGGAGGTAGAGATGTTTGAGATATATATATCTCGAACTATCTACTTCTTTTGTAAGGTCTGATGGCGTAGTGGGTTAAAGCATACTAGTTATGCCAGCTACTGGAAGGTAGTTGTGCTTTCTGGGTTCGAGTCCCACTGGTGGGTGTTGTCCAAAGATTGTTTATCTTCACTTGTGGTTTATGCAAGTATAGGCTTATAAGCTGGACACGAGTTCTCTCACATTGACAGTGGCTTGACGAAAATTGCAGACTGACCCCTCACTCATCTGGTGCCTTCGGGAGGTAGAGATGTTTGAGATATATATATCTCGAACTATCTACTTCTTTTGTAAGGTCTGATGGCGTAGTGGGTTAAAGCATACTAGTTATGCCAGCTACTGGAAGGTAGTTGTGCTTTCTGGGTTCGAGTCCCACTGGTGGGTGTTGTCCAAAGATTGTTTATCTTCACTTGTGGTTTATGCAAGTATAGGCTTATAAGCTGGACACGAGTTCTCTCACATTGACAGTGGCTTGACGAAAATTGCAGACTGACCCCTCACTCATCTGGTGCCTTCGGGAGGTAGAGATGTTTGAGATATATATATCTCGAACTATCTACTTCTTTTGTAAGGTCTGATGGCGTAGTGGGTTAAAGCATACTAGTTATGCCAGCTACTGGAAGGTAGTTGTGCTTTCTGGGTTCGAGTCCCACTGGTGGGTGTTGTCCAAAGATTGTTTATCTTCACTTGTGGTTTATGCAAGTATAGGCTTATAAGCTGGACACGAGTTCTCTCACATTGACAGTGGCTTGACGAAAATTGCAGACTGACCCCTCACTCATCTGGTGCCTTCGGGAGGTAGAGATGTTTGAGATATATATATCTCGAACTATCTACTTCTTTTGTAAGGTCTGATGGCGTAGTGGGTTAAAGCATACTAGTTATGCCAGCTACTGGAAGGTAGTTGTGCTTTCTGGGTTCGAGTCCCACTGGTGGGTGTTGTCCAAAGATTGTTTATCTTCACTTGTGGTTTATGCAAGTATAGGCTTATAAGCTGGACACGAGTTCTCCCACATTGACAGTGGCTTGACGAAAATTGCAGACTGACCCCTCACTCATCTGGTGCCTTCGGGAGGTAGAGATGTTTGAGATATATATATCTCGAACTATCTACTTCTTTTGTAAGGTCTGATGGCGTAGTGGGTTAAAGCATACTAGTTATGCCAGCTACTGGAAGGTAGTTGTGCTTTCTGGGTTCGAGTCCCACTGGTGGGTGTTGTCCAAAGATTGTTTATCTTCACTTGTGGTTTATGCAAGTATAGGCTTATAAGCTGGACACGAGTTCTCTCACATTGACAGTGGCTTGACGAAAATTGCAGACTGACCCCTCACTCATCTGGTGCCTTCGGGAGGTAGAGATGTTTGAGATATATATATCTCGAACTATCTACTTCTTTTGTAAGGTCTGATGGCGTAGTGGGTTAAAGCATACTAGTTATGCCAGCTACTGGAAGGTAGTTGTGCTTTCTGGGTTCGAGTCCCACTGGTGGGTGTTGTCCAAAGATTGTTTATCTTCACTTGTGGTTTATGCAAGTATAGGCTTATAAGCTGGACACGAGTTCTCTCACATTGACAGTGGCTTGACGAAAATTGCAGACTGACCCCTCACTCATCTGGTGCCTTCGGGAGGTAGAGATGTTTGAGATATATATATCTCGAACTATCTACTTCTTTTGTAAGGTCTGATGGCGTAGTGGGTTAAAGCATACTAGTTATGCCAGCTACTGGAAGGTAGTTGTGCTTTCTGGGTTCGAGTCCCACTGGTGGGTGTTGTCCAAAGATTGTTTATCTTCACTTGTGGTTTATGCAAGTATAGGCTTATAAGCTGGACACGAGTTCTCTCACATTGACAGTGGCTTGACGAAAATTGCAGACTGACCCCTCACTCATCTGGTGCCTTCGGGAGGTAGAGATGTTTGAGATATATATATCTCGAACTATCTACTTCTTTTGTAAGGTCTGATGGCGTAGTGGGTTAAAGCATACTAGTTATGCCAGCTACTGGAAGGTAGTTGTGCTTTCTGGGTTCGAGTCCCACTGGTGGGTGTTGTCCAAAGATTGTTTATCTTCACTTGTGGTTTATGCAAGTATAGGCTTATAAGCTGGACACGAGTTCTCTCACATTGACAGTGGCTTGACGAAAATTGCAGACTGACCCCTCACTCATCTGGTGCCTTCGGGAGGTAGAGATGTTTGAGATATATATATCTCGAACTATCTACTTCTTTTGTAAGGTCTGATGGCGTAGTGGGTTAAAGCATACTAGTTATGCCAGCTACTGGAAGGTAGTTGTGCTTTCTGGGTTCGAGTCCCACTGGTGGGTGTTGTCCAAAGATTGTTTATCTTCACTTGTGGTTTATGCAAGTATAGGCTTATAAGCTGGACACGAGTTCTCTCACATTGACAGTGGCTTGACGAAAATTGCAGACTGACCCCTCACTCATCTGGTGCCTTCGGGAGGTAGAGATGTTTGAGATATATATATCTCGAACTATCTACTTCTTTTGTAAGGTCTGATGGCGTAGTGGGTTAAAGCATACTAGTTATGCCAGCTACTGGAAGGTAGTTGTGCTTTCTGGGTTCGAGTCCCACTGGTGGGTGTTGTCCAAAGATTGTTTATCTTCACTTGTGGTTTATGCAAGTATAGGCTTATAAGCTGGACACGAGTTCTCTCACATTGACAGTGGCTTGACGAAAATTGCAGACTGACCCCTCACTCATCTGGTGCCTTCGGGAGGTAGAGATGTTTGAGATATATATATCTCGAACTATCTACTTCTTTTGTAAGGTCTGATGGCGTAGTGGGTTAAAGCATACTAGTTATGCCAGCTACTGGAAGGTAGTTGTGCTTTCTGGGTTCGAGTCCCACTGGTGGGTGTTGTCCAAAGATTGTTTATCTTCACTTGTGGTTTATGCAAGTATAGGCTTATAAGCTGGACACGAGTTCTCTCACATTGACAGTGGCTTGACGAAAATTGCAGACTGACCCCTCACTCATCTGGTGCCTTCGGGAGGTAGAGATGTTTGAGATATATATATCTCGAACTATCTACTTCTTTTGTAAGGTCTGATGGCGTAGTGGGTTAAAGCATACTAGTTATGCCAGCTACTGGAAGGTAGTTGTGCTTTCTGGGTTCGAGTCCCACTGGTGGGTGTTGTCCAAAGATTGTTTATCTTCACTTGTGGTTTATGCAAGTATAGGCTTATAAGCTGGACACGAGTTCTCCCACATTGACAGTGGCTTGACGAAAATTGCAGACTGACCCCTCACTCATCTGGTGCCTTCGGGAGGTAGAGATGTTTGAGATATATATATCTCGAACTATCTACTTCTTTTGTAAGGTCTGATGGCGTAGTGGGTTAAAGCATACTAGTTATGCCAGCTACTGGAAGGTAGTTGTGCTTTCTGGGTTCGAGTCCCACTGGTGGGTGTTGTCCAAAGATTGTTTATCTTCACTTGTGGTTTATGCAAGTATAGGCTTATAAGCTGGACACGAGTTCTCTCACATTGACAGTGGCTTGACGAAAATTGCAGACTGACCCCTCACTCATCTGGTGCCTTCGGGAGGTAGAGATGTTTGAGATATATATATCTCGAACTATCTACTTCTTTTGTATGGTCTGATGGCGTAGTGGGTTAAAGCATACTAGTTATGCCAGCTACTGGAAGGTAGTTGTGCTTTCTGGGTTCGAGTCCCACTGGTGGGTGTTGTCCAAAGATTGTTTATCTTCACTTGTGGTTTATGCAAGTATAGGCTTATAAGCTGGACACGAGTTCTCTCACATTGACAGTGGCTTGATGAAAATTGCAGACTGACCCCTCACTCATCTGGTGCCTTCGGGAGGTAGAGATGTTTGAGATATATATATCTCGAACTATCTACTTCTTTTGTAAGGTCTGATGGCGTAGTGGGTTAAAGCATACTAGTTATGCCAGCTACTGGAAGGTAGTTGTGCTTTCTGGGTTCGAGTCCCACTGGTGGGTGTTGTCCAAAGATTGTTTATCTTCACTTGTGGTTTATGCAAGTATAGGCTTATAAGCTGGACACGAGTTCTCCCACATTGACAGTGGCTTGACGAAAATTGCAGACTGACCCCTCACTCATCTGGTGCCTTCGGGAGGTAGAGATGTTTGAGATATATATATCTCGAACTATCTACTTCTTTTGTAAGGTCTGATGGCGTAGTGGGTTAAAGCATACTAGTTATGCCAGCTACTGGAAGGTAGTTGTGCTTTCTGGGTTCGAGTCCCACTGGTGGGTGTTGTCCAAAGATTGTTTATCTTCACTTGTGGTTTATGCAAGTATAGGCTTATAAGCTGGACACGAGTTCTCTCACATTGACAGTGGCTTGACGAAAATTGCAGACTGACCCCTCACTCATCTGGTGCCTTCGGGAGGTAGAGATGTTTGAGATATATATATCTCGAACTATCTACTTCTTTTGTATGGTCTGATGGCGTAGTGGGTTAAAGCATACTAGTTATGCCAGCTACTGGAAGGTAGTTGTGCTTTCTGGGTTCGAGTCCCACTGGTGGGTGTTGTCCAAAGATTGTTTATCTTCACTTGTGGTTTATGCAAGTATAGGCTTATAAGCTGGACACGAGTTCTCTCACATTGACAGTGGCTTGATGAAAATTGCAGACTGACCCCTCACTCATCTGGTGCCTTCGGGAGGTAGAGATGTTTGAGATATATATATCTCGAACTATCTACTTCTTTTGTAAGGTCTGATGGCGTAGTGGGTTAAAGCATACTAGTTATGCCAGCTACTGGAAGGTAGTTGTGCTTTCTGGGTTCGAGTCCCACTGGTGGGTGTTGTCCAAAGATTGTTTATCTTCACTTGTGGTTTATGCAAGTATAGGCTTATAAGCTGGACACGAGTTCTCTCACATTGACAGTGGCTTGACGAAAATTGCAGACTGACCCCTCACTCATCTGGTGCCTTCGGGAGGTAGAGATGTTTGAGATATATATATCTCGAACTATCTACTTCTTTTGTAAGGTCTGATGGCGTAGTGGGTTAAAGCATACTAGTTATGCCAGCTACTGGAAGGTAGTTGTGCTTTCTGGGTTCGAGTCCCACTGGTGGGTGTTGTCCAAAGATTGTTTATCTTCACTTGTGGTTTATGCAAGTATAGGCTTATAAGCTGGACACGAGTTCTCTCACATTGACAGTGGCTTGACGAAAATTGCAGACTGACCCCTCACTCATCTGGTGCCTTCGGGAGGTAGAGATGTTTGAGATATATATATCTCGAACTATCTACTTCTTTTGTAAGGTCTGATGGCGTAGTGGGTTAAAGCATACTAGTTATGCCAGCTACTGGAAGGTAGTTGTGCTTTCTGGGTTCGAGTCCCACTGGTGGGTGTTGTCCAAAGATTGTTTATCTTCACTTGTGGTTTATGCAAGTATAGGCTTATAAGCTGGACACGAGTTCTCTCACATTGACAGTGGCTTGACGAAAATTGCAGACTGACCCCTCACTCATCTGGTGCCTTCGGGAGGTAGAGATGTTTGAGATATATATATCTCGAACTATCTACTTCTTTTGTAAGGTCTGATGGCGTAGTGGGTTAAAGCATACTAGTTATGCCAGCTACTGGAAGGTAGTTGTGCTTTCTGGGTTCGAGTCCCACTGGTGGGTGTTGTCCAAAGATTGTTTATCTTCACTTGTGGTTTATGCAAGTATAGGCTTATAAGCTGGACACGAGTTCTCTCACATTGACAGTGGCTTGACGAAAATTGCAGACTGACCCCTCACTCATCTGGTGCCTTCGGGAGGTAGAGATGTTTGAGATATATATATCTCGAACTATCTACTTCTTTTGTAAGGTCTGATGGCGTAGTGGGTTAAAGCATACTAGTTATGCCAGCTACTGGAAGGTAGTTGTGCTTTCTGGGTTCGAGTCCCACTGGTGGGTGTTGTCCAAAGATTGTATATATATATATATATATATATATATATATATATATATATATATATATATATATATATATATATATATATATATATATATATATATATATATATATATATATATATATATATATATATATATATATATATATATATATATATATATATATATATATATATATATATATATATATATATATAAAATTTTGTGAGGGTACCACCTCTGGTGCCAATGTGGGGACCCATAGCCTCGGAGAAGAAAATAAAAAGTATTCAGAGGAGACCTTGTGGTTTCTCACTGAACACTAATATTATCTTCTCCTACCACCCCCATTCTTTTGTATGTACACGTATATGTTTACTTTATTTGAACTTTGTTACAAAAAAAGGAGTTACATATGGGTTACAAAGATGGTTGTCATAGGTTGTCGAGTTCCTCCAGCTCCTCAGATGGCGGGCAGGAACCCTGGATGCAGTGCGCATTTCCCCTCTGTATCGCCACACTGAGGCGCTGGAAAAGAAAGCTTGCAGCTCTCGGGTCCCTTGTTGTTTCAATGAGCCTAGAACCCAGTTCCTTCAAAAAACTGGTAGCACTTTTACCCCAGGCGCCGAGCGTCTCAGAAGCAATGGGGACAAAATTGTAGTGGTGATCCAGTTCTCTATACTTACGGGATTTGGCTGCTTCCCTGTGGGTGGCAGCGCCACCTGGTTGTGCAACACTGAGGTTAATGTAGGTGTTAGCCAGGGTTGATACTCACGTGTAGTCCCATACCAACTGCTTGCCATTCTTCCAGGGGTTCACTGTGATACCATCAGGGCGACCAATAAGAGCATCAGAGTTGCGGGGCGTTAGGTAACGGGGCTCTCTTTCAGCTGGGCATCCAGCTGTGGTGAGGCTCCTCTTGATGATGTCGTTAACTTCACTGTGCCTCGAGTGCCATCCCCCTGTGCTTTGGCAGAGTAGGCCATGGTGACCGTACCTGTCAGCCACCACCTCGCCGCAAATACACCTATATCTGGTGTGGATTGGGGCAGCAAGGCAGAGGGCCACAGCAATTCGGAGGGCGTGTGGTGTGAGACGCGTGCCAGTTGCCGACATTGGGGTTGCTAACAGGAAATCCCCTGCATGTGGTGCTGCTACTGCTGTGAGGCGAGCAATGTCGTGTTGTGTTGTTGCAGCACCCAGGCACTCTGCAGCAACTTGGTCTACAATGGGACCATCCCAGCTGGATTGCTTGTGGGATTTTGGGGATGGTGGTTGAGGTGATTGGCCTGCACGAGAGGCCCACTCTGTGGCACAGCGTGTAAAATTGGGATCATGTACACCTGCCAGCTGATGTAAGTGGGCAGGTAGAATTTCCTTCACAAGGTCGTCGGATGCTGATAAGGAGGACAGGAAGGCTGGAACAGCGATTTGCGTTGCTGTTCGAACTCCGAGGCCCCCAAGTCTTACGGGAAGAGAGGCTTGTTTCCACTGTAGGTCATCGAGAGAGAGGTTAAGGGCTTTTTCTAGCATTGATTTCAGTAACCGGTCATACTCACTTAGTTTTTGGCTACTGTAAGATGGTGAACACCTCAGAAAGTAGGTTAACCTGGGGAGGGACAGACATCTGGTGATGAGGTAGAGTGCATCATGAGCATCAATATCCTCAATCCTCCCATCCATCCTCTTAAGGTCGGCGATTTTCTTATCAAGGACCTCATCGATGGCTTTCAACCCCAGGGGAGCTCCTAGGAGTGTGCTGTCTTCAGGTTTAGTTTTATGGATATTTGGCAGAAGACCCTCTATTCTCTCTACGATGCCCTGGTTGGAACATATTATTTCACATTTAGAAGGGTTCAGGGTGAGGCCTAAAACTGCACCTTGCTCCTGGATTTTTCTGATGTCCTCCAGGAGGGAGTCTTGGGAACCAGCTAGGGTACCATCATCCAAGAACCAGATGTTAAGCTCACTGGACAGGACCTCTGTGACTTGTTTGATGACTAAGCAGAAAAGGAGAGGAGCGAGGGGGTCACCCTGTTGGACGCCTTCTCGCGAGTCAATTTCATGTTCGCCAAAAAGTAGCTTAAGATCCATACTGTAGCATGAATGTACAAAAGGGTAGAGGGAAGGGAAATGACTATGAACCGCACGGAGTACAGCATCCCTCCGCACCAAATTGAAGGCATTTTTGAAATCTAGCTTGATAAGGGCCTTTTCGTCTGTGATGTTGGCGATGAAGGCTCGAGTTGCATGGGCTGCCGCCTCACACCCTTGTGGAATGCCAAACCCGAGCTGTTTTGGCTTCAGCATGTTGGCCGCTGCATCACTAACTGTTCTTGCAGCTGCCTTTGCGACGAGACGCCGGAGAGAATTGCCCACAGCTATTGGCCTGATCCCTCCATCCTTTTTCTTTAGAGCACAGAGAGATGCTCCAAAAAAGATAGGTCTTATGGACGCTGGTATGTTGCCAGCTAGACATGTGTTGGTGAATCTGGTTAGTTCCACCAAGAGGTTCTTTGCAATGTCACCCAGTGCAGGGTTGAGCATTTGCTTGAGGTGGTTGGGTTTTAGTCCTGTGAACCCACCTGCTGATCCTGTAGGGAAGGACATGGCTGCTTTATGGACCACAGATTCAGCCACCCAGAGAGGTTCTGCTCCGGTAGCCCCCACTTGTACAATGTCGTCCTCACGCGGAGCCCTGGGTGGGTGTTTCTCCCTTAGGGCTTGAGCTGTTGCGGCATCTCTGTCGGCAATTGAGTCCTCACTGGTGATGACTCGTATTGCGCCAATAGTGTTTCCTTCTTCTATTTTCTTGGTGACTGATGTCTTGATTTTTGATGTCTCGGATATGCCACTGTTGCTCTTCCTGCCGTGGGTGTTTCTCGCGCGAGTGGGAAGGCGCACCTGGTTGTCCTCCCTATATATATATATATATATATATATATATATATATATATATATATATATATATATATATATATATATATATATATATATATAAATATGTATATATATATATATATATATATATATATATATATATATATATATATATATATATATATATTTATATGTATATATATATATATATATATATATATATATATATATATATATATATATATATATATATATATATATATATATATATATATATATATATATATATATATATATATATATCAAAAACAGAAACAAAAACTCCTTATCAAAAACAGCCCGAAGTCGACGGAGAACCCTATATAGCAGTCAAGCGTTGTATACATGTACACTTGCCCCAATTAAGGATGTACCCTTCAATCTAAGTACATAGGTATGACGTCGACCAAGCTGACGAGGCGTTTGACATGTCATCTTCAATCCGGTGCCCCCAGGAATCACATGAGACAAGCCCGTGACATCACCCTAACAAGAAAAATGTTGAACAAAAATACCTGTATAATAGACAAAACCCAAGATGCAAGAAGATTACACATTCTTGAAGCAATTCACATAAGAATTGAACAACCTACCATGAACACCTAAATCAAGGAACTATTTACTCTACCCACCATGAGAGTAAGAAAAAGACCAGAACATAACGATGCATACACAGAAGACACTGTTCAACATAACAGGCCAATTACACCTGATTAATCTTTGTATGTAGATAGGAGCTGCCTCGTATGGGCCAATAGGCCTTCGGCAGTTACCCCTATTATTATGTTCTTATTTACTTCACCCTCCATTAATCCCTTATGTATCCCCCCATGTTTTTACCGTTATTGTCTTATCAGAACAACGAACACTACAACAACGAACACCACATCAACGAACACCATAACAACGACACATCTCAACAACAAACATCTCAACAACGAACACTACATCAACGAACACCACAACAACGAACACTACAACAACGAGCACCACAACAATGAACATCACAACAACGAACACCACAAAAACGAACACTACAACAACGAACACTACAACAACGAACATCACAACAACGAACACAACAACAACAACGAACACCATAACAACGAACATCATAATAACGAACACTGCAACAATGAACACTACAACAACGAACACTACAACAACGAACACCACAACAACGAACACAACAACAACAACGAACACCATAACAACGAACACCATAATAACGAACACTACAACAATGAACACTAGAACAACGAACACTACAACAACGAACACAACAACAACGAACACTACAACAACGAACACCAACCCAACAAACACTACACTAACGAACACTACAACAACGAACACTACAAAAACGAACACCACAGCAACGAACATCTCAACAACGAACATAACAACAACGAACACTACAACAACGAACACCACAACAACGAACACCACAACAACGAACAATACAACAGCGAACAAAACAACATCCAACACTATAACAACGAACACCACAACAACAAACACCACAACAACGAACACAACAACATTGAACACAACAACAACAAACATTACAACAACAAACATCACAACAACGAACACCACAACAGCGAAAACAACAACAACGAACACTACAACAACGAACAATACAACAACGAACACCACAATAACGAACAATTCAACAACAAACACTATAACAACGAGTACTACAACAACGAACACTACAACAACGAACACCGCAACAACGAACACCACAACAACGAACACTAAAACAACGAACACCACAACAACAAACACTACAACAACGAACACTTCAACAACGAACACTACAACAACGAACACCACAAAAACGAACACTACAACAATGAACAATACAACAACGAGTACTACAACAACGAACACTACAACAACGAGTACTACAACAACGAACACTTCAACATCGAACACCACAACAACGAACACCACAACAACGAACACTAAAACAACGAACACCACAACAACAAACACTACAACAACGAACACTTCAACAACGAACACTACAACAACGAACACCACAACAACGAAAACTACAACAACGAAAACCACAACAACGAACACCACAACAACGAACACCACAACAACGAACACCACAACAACGAACATCTCAAACACGAACGTCACAACACCGAACACTACAACAACGAAAACCACAACAACGAACACTACAACAACGAACACATCAACAATGAACATCACAACAACGAACACCACAAAAACGAACACTACAACAACGAACACTACAACAACGAACATCACAACAACGAACACCACAACAACGAACACAACAACAACAATGAACACCATAACAACGAACACCTTAATAACGAACACGACAACAATGAACAATACAACAACGAACACTACAACAACGAACACCACAACAACGAACACTACAACAATGAACACCACCACAACAAACACTACAACAACGAACACTTCAACAACGAACACTACAACAACGAACACTACAACAACGAACACTACAACAACGAACACAACAACAACGAACACTACAACAACGAACACCACAACGACGAACACTACAACAACGAACACTTCAACAACGAACACCACAAAAATGAGCACTAAAACAACGAACACTAGAACAACGAACACTACAACAACGAACACCACAACAACGAACATCTCAACAACGAACACTGCAACCACGAACACCACAACAACGAACATCTCAACAACGAACACTACAAAAACGAACACTACAACAACGAACACTACAATAACGAACACTACAACAACAAACACTACAACAACGAACACCACATCACCGAACACCACAACAACGAACGTCTCAACAACGAACATCTCAACAACGAACATCTCAACAACGAACACTACAACAACGAACACCACAACGACGAACACTACAACAACGAACACTTCAACAACGAACACCACAACAACGAACATCTCAACAACGAACACTACAACAACGAACACCACAACAACGAACATCTCAACAACGAACGCTACAACAACGAACCCTACAACAACGAACACTACAAAAACGAACACTACAACAACGAACACTGCAACAACGAACACCACAACAACGAACATCTCCACAACGAACACTACAACAACGAACACTACAACAACGAACACTACAAAAACGAACACTACAACAACGAACACTACAAAAACGAACACTACAAAAACGAACACTACAACAACGAACACTACAATAACGAACACCACAACAACGAACACCACAAAAGTGAGCACTAAAACACCGAACACTACATCAACGAACACTACAACAACGAACACCACAACAACGAACGTCTCAACAACGAACATCTCATCAACGAACAGTACAACAATGAACACTACAACAACGAGCACCACAACAACGAACACTACAACAACGAACACCACAACAACGAACTTTACAATCACGAACACCACAACAACGAACATTACAACAACGAACATCATAAAAAGACCATTACAACAACGAACACCACAACAACGAACACTACACTAATTAACACTACAACAACGAACATTACAACAATGAACACTACAACAACGAAGAAAACAACAACGAACACATCAACAACGAACACTACAACAACGAACACCACAACAACAAACACTGCAGCAACGAACACCACAACAACGAAATTTACAACAACGAACATCTCAACAACGAACATCTCAACAACGAACATCTCAAAAACGAACAAGACAACAACGAACACCACAACAACGAACTCACAACAACGAACACCACAACAACGAACATCTCAACAACGAACATCTCAACAACGAACGTCTCAACAACGAACATCTCATCAACGAACAGTACAACAATGAACACTACAACAACGAACACCACAACAACGAACACTACAACAAAGAACACCACAACAACGAACTCCACAACAACGAACTTTACAACCACGAACACCACAACAACGAACATTACAACAACGAACATCATAAAAACGACCATTACAACAACGAACACCACAACAACGAACTCACAACAACGAACACCACAACAACGAACATCTCAACAACGAACACTACAACAACGAACACTACAACAACGAACACTACAAAAACGAACACTACAACAACGAACACTACAATAACGAACACTACAACAACAAACACTACAACAGCGAACACAACATCACCGAACACCACAACAACGAACATCTCAACAACGAACATCTCAACAACGAACATCTCAACAACGAACACTACAACAACGAACATCTCAACAACGAACACTGCAACAACGAACACCACAACAACGAACATCTCAACAACGAACACTACAACAACGAACACTACAACAACGAACACTACAAAAACGAACACTACAACAACGAACACTACAATAATGAACACTACAACAACAAACAGTACAACAACGAACACCATATCACAGAACACCACAACAACGAACATCTCAACAACGAACATCTCAACAACGACCATCTCAACAACGAACACTACAACAACGAACACCACAACGACGAACACTACAACAACGAACACTTCAACAACTAACACCACAAAAATGAGCACTAAAACAACGAACACTACAACAACGTACACTACAACAACGAACACTACAACAACGAACATCACAACAACGAACATCACAACAACGAACATCTCAACAACGAACACTGCAACAACGAACACCACAACAACGAACATCTCAACAACGAACACTACAACAACGAACACTACAACAAAGAACACTACAAAAACGAACACTACAACAACGAACACTACAACAACGAACACTACAATAACGAACACTACAACAACAAGCACTACAACAACGAACACCACATCACCGAACACCACAACAACGAACATCTCAACAACGAACATCTCAACAACGAACATCTCAACAACGAACACTACAACAACGAACACCACAACAACGAACATCACAACCACGAACACCACAACAACGAACATCAACCCAACGAACACCACAACAACGAACATCTCAACAACGAACATCTCAACAACGAACATCTCAACAATGAACATCTCAACAACAAACACCACAACAACGAACTTTACAACAACGAACATCTCAACAACGAACATCTCAACAACGAACATCTCAAAAACGAACACGACAACAACGAACACCACAACAACGAACTCACAACAACGAACACCACAACAGCGAACATCTCAACAACGAACATCTCAACAACGAACGTCTCAACAACGAACATCTCATCAACGAACAGTACAACAATGAACACTACAACAACGAACACCACAACAACGAACACTACAACAAAGAACACCACAACAACGAACTCCACAACAACGAACTTTACAACCACGAACAACACAACAACGAACATTACAACAACAAACATCATATTAAACGACCATTACAACAACGAACACCACAACAACGAACTCACAACAACGAACACCACAACAACGAACATCTCAACAACGAACATCTCAACAACGAACGTCTCAACAACGTACATCTCATCAACGAACAGTACAACAATGAACACTAGAACAACGAACACCACAACAACGAACACTAAAACAAAGAACACCACAACAACGAACTCCACAACAACGAACTTTACAACTACGAACACCACAACAACGAACATTACAACAACGAACATCATAAAAACGACCATTACAACAACGAACACCACAACAATGAACACTACACTAATTAACACTACAACAACGAACATTACAACAATGAACACAACAACAACGAAGAAAACAACAACGAACACTTCAACAACAAACACTACAACAACGAACACCACAACAACGAACACCACAACAACAAACACTACAGCAACGAACACCACAACAACGAAATTTACAACAATGAACACTACAACAACTAACATTACAACAACGAACACCACAATAACGATCACTACAACAACAAACACTACAACAACGAACGCTACAACAACGAACACCACAACAACGAACATTAGAACAACGAACACTACAACAACGAAGGTTACAAGAATAAACTCCACAACAACGGACATAACAACAAGGAACACTACAACAACGAACACTACAACAACATACACTACAAAAACGAACACTACAACAACAAACACTACAACAACGAACATTACAACAATGAACACCACAACAACGAACACAACAACAACAACGAACACCATAACAACGAACACCATAACAACGAACACTACAACAACGAACACTACAACAACAAACACCAAAACAACGAACACTTCAACAACGAACACCACAACAACGAACAACACAACAACGAATATTTCAACAACGAACACTACAACAACGAACACTACAACAACGAACACAACAACAACGAACACCACAACAACGAACACCACAACAACGAACACCACAACAATGAACATCTCAACAACGAACACTACAACAACGAACACAACAACAACGAACACTACAATAACGAACACTACAACGACGAACACTACAACAACGAACACTTCTACAACGAACACCACAAAAACGAACACTAAAAAAACGAACACTACAACAACGAACACTTCAACAATGAATACTACAACAACGAACACCACAACAACGAACACCACAATAACGAACATCTCAAGAACGAACACCACAACAACGAACACATCAACAACGAACACCACAACAACGAACACTACAAAACGAACACCACAACAATGAACACCACAACAACGAACACCACAAAAACGAATACTGCAACAACGAACACTACAACAACGAACATCACAACAACGAACACCACAACCTCGAACAAAACAACAACAACGAACACCACAACAACGAACACCACAACAACGCACACTAAAACAACGAACACTACAACAATGAACACTACAATAACGAACACTACAACAACGAACACTACAAAAACGAACATCTCAACAACGAACACCACAACAACGAACACTACAACAACGAACACTACAACAACGAACACTACAACAACGAACACCACATCAACGAACACCATAACAACGAACATCTTAACAACGAACATCTCAACATCGAACACTACAACAATGAACACTACAACAACGAACACCACAACAACGAACATCTCAACAACGAACACTATAACAACTAATACAACAAGAACGACCATCACAACAACGAACATCTCAACAACGAACATCTCAATAACGAACACTACAACAACGAACACCACATCACTGAACACCACAACAACGAACATCTCAACAACGAACAACTGAACAACGAACATCTCAACAACGAACACTACAACAACGAACACCACAACAACAAACATCACAACCACGAACACCACAACAACGAACATCAACCCAACCAACACCACAACAACGAACAACTCAACAACGAACAATTCAACAACGAACAACTCAACAAAAACAATACAACAATGAACACTACAACAACGAACACTACAACAACGAACACTACAAAAACGAACACTACAACAACGAACAGTACAATAACGAACACTACAACAACAAACACTACAACAACGAACATTACAACAATGAACACAACAACAACGAAGAAAACAACAACGAACACTTCAACAACGAACACTACAACAACGAACACCACAACAACGATCACCACAACAACAAACACTACAGCAACGAACACCACAACAACGAAATTTACAACAATGAACACTACAACAACTAACATTACAACATCGAACACTACAATAACGATCACTTCAACAACAAACACTACAACAACGAACGCTACAACAACGAAAATTAGAACAACGAACACTACAACAAGGAAGGTTATAAGAATAAACTCCACAACAACGGACATTACAACAAGGAACACTACAACAACGAACACTACAACAACATACACTACAACAACGAACACTACAACAACAAACACTACAACAACGAACATTAAAACAATGAACACCACAACAACGAACACAACAACAACAACGAACACTACAACAACAAACAACAAAACAACGAACACTTCAACAACGAACACCATAACAACGAACACCATAACAACGAACACTACAACAACGAACACTACAACAACAAACACCAAAACAACGAACACTTCAACAACAAACACCACAACAACGAACACCACAACAACGAACATTTCAACAACGAACACTACAACAACGAACACTACAACAACGAACACAACAACAACGAACACCACAACAACGAACACTACAACAACGAACACTACAACAACGAACACTACAACAACAAACACCAAAACAACGAACACTTCAACAACGAACAACACAACAACGAACATCTCAACAACGAACACTGCAACAACGAACACCACAACAACGAACATCTCAACAACGAACACTACAACAACGAATACTACAACAACGAACACTACAAAAACGAACACTACAACAACGAACACTACAATAACGAACACTGCAACAACAAACACTACAACAACGAACACCACATCACCGAACACCACAACAACGAACATCTCAACAACGAACATCTCAGCAACGAACACTACAACAACGAACACCACAACAACGAACATTTCAACAACGAACACTACAACAACGAACACTACAACAACGAACACAACAACAACGAACACAACAACAACGAACACCACAACAACGAACACTACAACAACGAATACCACAACAATGAACATCTCAACAACGAACACTACAACAACGAACACAACAACAACGAACACTACAACAACGAACACTACAACGACGAACACTACAACAACGAACACTTCAACAACGAACACCACAAAAACGAACACTAAAACAACGAACACAACAACAACGAACACTTCAACAACGAATACTACAACAACGAACACCACAACAACAAACACTACAAAACGAACACCACAGCAATGCACAACACACTTACCTTACTTACACACAATGCCTTACGACACTAGAAAGAAGAAGGGAGAGGGGGGACATGATAGGAACGTATAAGATACTCAGAGGAATTGACAGAGTGGACATAGACGAAATGTTCACACGGAATAGTAACAGAACGAGAGGACATGGATGGAAGCTTGAAACTCAGATGAGTCACAGAGATGTTAGGAAGTTTTCTTTTAGCGTGAGAGTAGTGGGGAAATGGAATGCACTTCAGGAACAGGTTGTGGAAGCAAATACTATTCATAATTTTAAAACCAGGTATGATAGGGAAATAGGACAGGAGTCATTGCTGTAAACAACCGATGCTCGAAAGGCGGGATCCAAGAGTCAATGCTCGATCCTGTAGACACAACTAGGTGAGTACAACAACGACTACCACAAAAACGAATGCTGCAACAACGAACACTACAGCAACGAACATCACAACAACGAACACATCAACAACGAACACCACAACAACGAACACTACAAAACGAACACCACAACAACGAACACCACAACAACGAACACTACAAAACGAACACCACAACAATGAACACCACAACAACGACTACCACAAAAACGAATACTGCAACAACGAACACTACAGCAACGAACATCACAACAACGAACACCACAACCTCGAACAAAACAACAACAACGAACACCATAACAACAAACACCATAACAACAAACACCATAACAAAGAACACTACAACAACGAACACTACAACAACGAACACTATAACAACGAACACAACAACAACGAACATCTCAACAACGAACACTGCAACAACGAACACCACAACAACGAACATCTCAACAACGAACACTACAACAACGAACACTTCAACAACGAACACCACAAAAACGACCACTAAAACAACGAACACTACAACAACGAACATCTCAACAACGAACACTACAACAACGAACACTACAACAACGAACACTACAAAAACGAACACTACAACAACGAACACTACAACAACGAACACTACAATAACGAACACTACAACAACAAACACTACAACAACGAACACCACATCACCGAACACCACAACAACGCACATCTCAACAACGAACATCTCAACAACGAACATCTCAACAACGAACACTACAACAACGAACACCACAACAACGAACATCACAACCACGAACACCACAACAACGAACATCAACCCAACGAACACCATAACAACGAACATCTCAACAACGAACATCTCAACAACGAACATCTCAACAATGAACATCTCAACAACAAACACCACAACAACGAACTTTACAACAACGAACATCTCAACAACGAACATCTCAACAACGAACATCTCAAAAACGAACACGACAACAACGAACACCACAACAACGAACTCACAACAACGAACACCACAACAGCGAACATCTCAACAACGAACATCTCAACAACGAACGTCTCAACAACGAACATCTCATCAACGAACAGTACAACAATGAACACTACAACAACGAACACCACAACAACGAACACTACAACAAAGAACACCACAACAACGAACTCCACAACAACGAACTTTACAACCACGAACAACACAACAACGAACATTACAACAACGAACATCATAAAAACGACCATTACAACAACGAACACCACAACAGCGAACTCACAACAACGAACACCACAACAACGAACATCTCAACAACGAACATCTCAACAACGAACGTCTCAACAACGTACATCTCATCAACGAAAAGTACAACAATGAACACTAGAACAACGAACACCACAACAACGAACACTAAAACAAAGAACACCACAACAACGAACTCCACAACAACGAACTTTACAACTACGAACACCACAACAACGAACATTACAACAACGAACATCATAAAAACGACCATTACAACAACGAACACCACAACAATGAACACTACACTAATTAACACTACAACAACGAACATTACAACAATGAACACAACAACAACGAAGAAAACAACAACGAACACTTCAACAACAAACACTACAACAACGAACACCACAACAACGAACACCACAACAACAAACACTACAGCAACGAACACCACAACAACGAAATTTACAACAATGAACACTACAACAACTACCATTACAACAACGAACACCACAATAACGATCACTACAACAACAAACACTACAACAACGAACGCTACAACAACGAACACCACAACAACGAACATTAGAACAACGAACACTACAACAACGAAGGTTATAAGAATAAACTCCACAACAACGGACATTACAACAAGGAACACTACAACAACGAACACTGCAACAACATACACTACAAAAACGAACACTACAACAACAAACACTACAACAACGAACATTACAACAATGAACACCACAACAACGAACACAACAACAACAACGAACACCATAACAACGAACACCATAACAACGAACACTACAACAACGAACACTACAACAACAAACACCAAAACAACGAACACTTCAACAACGAACACCACAACAACGAACAACACAACAACGAATATTTCAACAACGAACACTACAACAACGAACACTACAACAACGAACACAACAACAACGAACACCACAACAACGAACACCACAACAACGAACACCACAACAATGAACATCTCAACAACGAACACTACAACAACGAACACAACAACAACGAACACTACAATAACGAACACTACAACGACGAACACTACAACAACGAACACTTCTACAACGAACACCACAAAAACGAACACTAAAAAAACGAACACTACAACAACGAACACTTCAACAACGAATACTACAACAACGAACACCACAACAACGAACACCACAATAACGAACATCTCAAGAACGAACACCACAACAACGAACACATCAACAACGAACACCACAACAACGAACACTACAAAACGAACACCACAACAATGAACACCACAACAACGAACACCACAAAAACGAATACTGCAACAACGAACACTACAACAACGAACATCACAACAACGAACACCACAACCTCGAACAAAACAACAACAACGAACACCACAACAACGAACACCACAACAACGCACACTAAAACAACGAACACTACAACAATGAACACTACAATAACGAACACTACAACAACGAACACTACAAAAACGAACATCTCAACAACGAACACCACAACAACGAACACTACAACAACGAACACTACAACAACGAACAATACAACAACGAACACCACATCAACGAACACCATAACAACGAACATCTTAACAACGAACATCTCAACATCGAACACTACAACGATGAACACTACAACAACGAACACCACAACAACGAACATCTCAACAACGAACACTATAACAACTAACACAACAAGAACGACCATCACAACAACGAACATCTCAACAACGAACATCTCAATAACGAACACTACAACAACGAACACCACATCACTGAACACCACAACAACGAACATCTCAACAACGAACAACTGAACAACGAACATCTCAACAACGAACACTACAACAACGAACACCACAACAACAAACATCACAACCACGAACACCACAACAACGAACATCAACCCAACAAACACCACAACAACGAACAACTCAACAACGAACAATTCAACAACGAACAACTCAACAAAAACAATATAACAATGAACACTACAACAACGAACACTACAACAACGAACACTACAAAAACGAACACTACAACAACGAACAGTACAATAACGAACACTACAACAACAAACACTACAACAACGAACATTACAACAATGAACACAACAACAACGAAGAAAACAACAACGAACACTTCAACAACGAACACTACAACAACGAACACCACAACAACGATCACCACAACAACAAACACTACAGCAACGAACACCACAACAACGAAATTTACAACAATGAACACTACAACAACTAACATTACAACATCGAACACTACAATAACGATCACTTCAACAACAAACACTACAACAACGAACGCTACAACAACGAACATTAGAACAACGAACACTACAACAAGGAAGGTTATAAGAATAAACTCCACAACAACGGACATTACAACAAGGAACACTACAACAACGAACACTACAACAACATACACTACAACAACGAACACTACAACAACAAACACTACAACAACGAACATTAAAACAATGAACACCACAACAACGAACACAACAACAACAACGAACACTACAACAACAAACACCAAAACAACGAACACTTCAACAACGAACACCACAACAACGAACACCACAACAACGAACATTTCAACAACGAACACTACAACAACGAACACTACAACAACGAACACAACAACAACGAACACCACAACAACGAACACTACAACAACGAACACTACAACAACGAACACTACAACAACAAACACCAAAACAACGAACACTTCAACAACGAACAACACAACAACGAACATCTCAACAACGAACACTGCAACAACGAACACCACAACAACGAACATCTCAACAACGAACACTACAACAACGAATACTACAACAACGAACACTACAAAAACGAACACTACAACAACGAACACTACAATAACGAACACTGCAACAACAAACACTACAACAACGAACACCACATCACCGAACACCACAACAACGAACATCTCAACAACGAACATCTCAGCAACGAACACTACAACAACGAACACCACAACAACGAACATTTCAACAACGAACACTACAACAACGAACACTACAACAACGAACACAACAACAACGAACACAACAACAACGAACACCACAACAACGAACACTACAACAACGAATACCACAACAATGAACATCTCAACAACGAACACTACAACAACGAACACAACAACAACGAACACTACAACAACGAACACTACAACGACGAACACTACAACAACGAACACTTCAACAACGAACACCCCAAAAACGAACACTAAAACAACGAACACAACAACAACGAACACTTCAACAACGAATACTACAACAACGAACACCACAACAACAAACACTACAAAACGAACACCACAGCAATGCACAACACACTTACCTTACTTACACACAATGCCTTACGACACTAGAAAGAAGAAGGGAGAGGGGGGACATGATAGGAACGTATAAGATACTCAGAGGAATTGACAGAGTGGACATAGACGAAATGTTCACACGGAATAGTTACAGAACGAGAGGACATGGATGGAAGCTTGAAACTCAGATGAGTCACAGAGATGTTAGGAAGTTTTCTTTTAGCGTGAGAGTAGTGGGGAAATGGAATGCACTTCAGGAACAGGTTGTGGAAGCAAATACTATTCATAATTTTAAAACCAGGTATGATAGGGAAATAGGACAGGAGTCATTGCTGTAAACAACCGATGCTCGAAAGGCGGGATCCAAGAGTCAATGCTCGATCCTGCAGACACAACTAGGTGAGTACAACAACGACTACCACAAAAACGAATGCTGCAACAACGAACACTACAGCAACGAACATCACAACAACGAACACATCAACAACGAACACTACAACAACGAACACTACAACAACGAACACTACAACAACGAACACCACATCAACGAACACCATAACAACGAACATCTTAACAACGAACATCTCAACATCGAACACTACAACAATGAACACTACAACAACGAACACCACAACAACGAACATCTCAACAACGAACACTATAACAACTAACACAACAAGAACGACCATCACAACAACGAACATCTCAACAACGAACATCTCAATAACGAACACTACAACAACGAACACCACATCACTGAACACCACAACAACGAACATCTCAACAACGAACAACTGAACAACGAACATCTCAACAACGAACACTACAACAACGAACACCACAACAACAAACATCACAACCACGAACACCACAACAACGAACATCAACCCAACAAACACCACAACAACGAACAACTCAACAACGAACAATTCAACAACGAACAACTCAACAAAAACAATATAACAATGAACACTACAACAACGAACACTACAACAACGAACACTACAAAAACGAACACTACAACAACGAACAGTACAATAACGAACACTACAACAACAAACACTACAACAACGAACATTACAACAATGAACACAACAACAACGAAGAAAACAACAACGAACACTTCAACAACGAACACTACAACAACGAACACCACAACAACGATCACCACAACAACAAACACTACAGCAACGAACACCACAACAACGAAATTTACAACAATGAACACTACAACAACTAACATTACAACATCGAACACTACAATAACGATCACTTCAACAACAAACACTACAACAACGAACGCTACAACAACGAACATTAGAACAACGAACACTACAACAAGGAAGGTTATAAGAATAAACTCCACAACAACGGGCATTACAACAAGGAACACTACAACAACGAACACTACAACAACATACACTACAACAACGAACACTACAACAACAAACACTACAACAACGAACATTAAAACAATGAACACCACAACAACGAACACAACAACAACAACGAACACTACAACAACAAACACCAAAACAACGAACACTTCAACAACGAACACCACAACAACGAACACCACAACAACGAACATTTCAACAACGAACACTACAACAACGAACACTACAACAACGAACACAACAACAACGAACACCACAACAACGAACACTACAACAACGAACACTACAACAACGAACACTACAACAACAAACACCAAAACAACGAACACTTCAACAACGAACAACACAACAACGAACATCTCAACAACGAACACTGCAACAACGAACACCACAACAACGAACATCTCAACAACGAACACTACAACAACGAATACTACAACAACGAACACTACAAAAACGAACACTACAACAACGAACACTACAATAACGAACACTGCAACAACAAACACTACAACAACGAACACCACATCACCGAACACCACAACAACGAACATCTCAACAACGAACATCTCAGCAACGAACACTACAACAACGAACACCACAACAACGAACATTTCAACAACGAACACTACAACAACGAACACTACAACAACGAACACAACAACAACGAACACAACAACAACGAACACCACAACAACGAACACTACAACAACGAATACCACAACAATGAACATCTCAACAACGAACACTACAACAACGAACACAACAACAACGAACACTACAACAACGAACACTACAACGACGAACACTACAACAACGAACACTTCAACAACGAACACCCCAAAAACGAACACTAAAACAACGAACACAACAACAACGAACACTTCAACAACGAATACTACAACAACGAACACCACAACAACAAACACTACAAAACGAACACCACAGCAATGCACAACACACTTACCTTACTTACACACAATGCCTTACGACACTAGAAAGAAGAAGGGAGAGGGGGGACATGATAGGAACGTATAAGATACTCAGAGGAATTGACAGAGTGGACATAGACGAAATGTTCACACGGAATAGTAACAGAACGAGAGGACATGGATGGAAGCTTGAAACTCAGATGAGTCACAGAGATGTTAGGAAGTTTTCTTTTAGCGTGAGAGTAGTGGGGAAATGGAATGCACTTCAGGAACAGGTTGTGGAAGCAAATACTATTCATAATTTTAAAACCAGGTATGATAGGGAAATAGGACAGGAGTCATTGCTGTAAACAACCGATGCTCGAAAGGCGGGATCCAAGAGTCAATGCTCGATCCTGCAGACACAACTAGGTGAGTACAACAACGACTACCACAAAAACGAATGCTGCAACAACGAACACTACAGCAACGAACATCACAACAACGAACACATCAACAACGAACACCACAACAACGAACACTACAAAACGAACACCACAACAACGAACACCACAACAACGAACACTACAAAACGAACACCACATCAATGAACACCACAACAACGACTACCACAAAAACGAATACTGCAACAACGAACACTACAGCAACGAACATCACAACAACGAACACCACAACCTCGAACAAAACAACAACAACGAACACCATAACAACAAACACCATAACAACAAACACCATAACAAAGAACACTACAACAACGAACACTACAACAACGAACACTATAACAACGAACACAACAACAACGAACATCTCAACAACGAACACTGCAACAACGAACACCACAACAACGAACATCTCAACAACGAACACTACAACAACGAACACTTCAACAACGAACACCACAAAAACGAACACTAAAACAACGAACACTACAACAACGAACATCTCAACAACGAACACTGCAACAAAGAACACCACAACAACGAACATCTCAACA
This sequence comes from Procambarus clarkii, assembly GCF_040958095.1. Taxonomy (NCBI): domain Eukaryota; kingdom Metazoa; phylum Arthropoda; class Malacostraca; order Decapoda; family Cambaridae; genus Procambarus; species Procambarus clarkii. Next base: position 13,535,328 of record NC_091182.1, on the reverse strand, counting down.
ACGAACACTACAACAACGAACACTACAACAACGAACACTACAAAAACGAACACTACAACAACGAACACTACAACAACGAACACTACAATAACGAACACTACAACAACAAACACTACAACAACGAACACCACATCACCGAACACCACAACAACGAACATCTCAACAACGAACATCTCAACAACGAACATCTCAACAACGAACACTACAACAACGAACATCTCAACAACGAACACTGCAACAACGAACACCACAACAACGAGCATCTCAACAACGAACACTACAACAACGAACACTACAACAACGAACACTACAAAAACGAACACTACAACAACGAACACTACAATAACGAACACTACAACAACAAACACTACAACAACGAACACCACATCACCGAACACCACAACAACGAACATCTCAACAACGAACATCTCAACAACGACCATCTCAACAACGAACACTACAACAACGAACACCACAACGACGAACACTACAACAACGAACACTTCAACAACGAACACCACAAAAATGAGCACTAAAACAACGAACACTACAACAACGTACACTACAACAACGAACACTACAACAACGAACACCACAACAACGAACATCTCAACAACGAACACTGCAACAACGAACATCTCAACAACGAACACTACAACAACGAACACTACAACAACGAACACTACAAAAACGAACACTACAACAACGAACACTACAATAACGAACACTACAACAACAAACACTACAACAACGAACACCACATCACTGAACACCACAACAACGAACATCTCAACAACGAACATCTCAACAACGAACATCTCAACAACGAACACTACAACAACGAACACCACAACCACGAACACCACAACAACGAACATCAACCAAACGAACACCACAACAACGAACATCTCAACAACGAACATCTCAACAACGAACATCTCAACAACGAACATCTCAACAACAAACACCACAACAACGAACTTTACAACAACGAACATCTCAACAACGAACACCACAACGACGAACACTACAACAACGAAAACTTCAACAACGAACACCACAAAAATGAGCACTAAAACAACGAACACTACAACAACGAACACTACAACAACGAACACTACAACAACGAACACCACAACAACGAACATCTAAACAACGAACACTGCAACAACGAACACCACAACAACGAACATCTCAACAACGAACACTACAACAACGAACACTACAACAACGAACACTACAAAAACGAACACTACAACAACGAACACTACAATAACGAACACCACAACAACGAACACCACAAAAATGAGCACTAAAACAAGGAACACTACAACAACGAACACTACAACAACGAACACCACAACAACGAACACCACAACAACGAACACCACAACAACGAACGTCTCAATAACGAACATCTCATCAACGAACAGTACAACAATGAACACTACAACAACGAGCACCACAACAACGAACACTACAACAACGAACACCACAACAACGAACTCCACAACAACGAACTTTACAATCACGAACATCACAATAACGAACAGTACAACAACGAACATCATAAAAACGACCATTACAACAACGAACACCACAACAACGAACACTACACTAATTAACACTACAACAACGAACATTACAACAATGAACACTACCACAACGAAGAAAACAACAACGAACACTTCAACAACGAACACTACAACAACGAACACCACAACAACGAACACCACAACAACAAACACTACAGCAACGAACACCACAACAACGAAATTTACAACAATGAACACTACAGCAACTAACATTACAACAACGAACACCACAATAACGATCACTACAACAACAAACACTACAACAACGAACGCTGTAACAACGAACACCACAACAACGAACATTAGAACAACGAACACTACAACAACGAAGGTTATAAGAATAAACTCCACAACAACGGACATTACAACAAGGAACACTACAACAACGAACACTACAACAACATTCACTACAACAACAAACACTACAACAATGAACATTAAAACAATGAACACCACAACAACGAACACAACAACAACAACGAACACCATAACAACGAACACTGCAACAACGAACACTACAACAACAAACACCAAAACAACGAACACTTCAACAACGAACACCACAACGACGAACACTACAACAACGAACACTTCAACAACGAACACCACAAAAATGAGCACTAAAACAACGAACACTACAAAAACGTACACTACAACAACGAACACTACAACAACGAACACCACAACAACGAACACCACAACAACGAACATCTCAACAACGAACACTGCAACAACGAACACCACAACAACGAACATCTCAACAACGAACACTACAACAACGAACACTACAAAAACGAACACTACAACAACGAACACTACAATAACGAACACTACAACAACAAACACTACAACAACGAACACCACATCACCGAACACCACAACAACGAACATCTCAACAACGAACATCTCAACAACGAACATCTCAACAACGAACACTACAACAACGAACACCACAACAACGAACATCACAACCACGAACACCGCAACAACGAACATCAACCCAACGAACACCACAACAACGAACATGTCAACAACGAACATCTCAACAACGAACATCTCAACAACAAACACCACAACAACGAACTTTACAACAACGAACATCTCAACAACGAACATCTCAACAACGAACATCTCAAAAACGAACACCACAACAACGAACACAACAACAACGAACTCACAACAACGAACACCAAAACAACGAACATCTCAACAACGAACATCTCAACAACGAACGTCTCAACAACGAACATCTCATCAACGAACAGTACAACAATGAACACTACAACAACGAACACCACAACAACGAACACTACAACAAAGAACACCACAACAACGCACTCCACAACAACGAACTTTACAACCACGAACACCACAACAACGAACATTACAACAACGAACATCATAAAAACGACCATTACAACAACGAACACCACAACAACGAACTCACAACAACGAACACCACAACAATGAACATCTCAACAACGAACATCTCAACAACGAACGTCTCAACAACGAACATCTCATCAACGAACAGTACAACAATGAACACTACAACAACGAACACCACAACAACGAACACTACAACAACGAACACTACAACAACGAACATCATAAAAACGACCATTACAACAACGAACACCACAACAACGAACACTACACTAATTAACACTACAACAAAGAACATTACAACAATGAACACAACAACAACGAAGAAAACAACAACGAACACTTCAACAACGAACACTACAACAACGAACACCACAACAACGAACACCACAACAACAAACACTACAGCAACGAACACCACAACAACGAAATTTACAACAATGAACACTACAACAACAAACATTACAACAACGAACAACACAATAACGATCACTACAACAACAAACACTACAACAACGAACGCTACAACAACGAACACCACAACAACGAACATTAGAACAACGAACACTGCAACAACGAAGGTTATAAGAATAAACTCCACAACAACGGACATTACAACAAGGAACACTACAACAACGAACACTACAACAACATACACTACAACAACGAACACTACAACAACAAACACTACAACAACGCACATTACAACAATGAACACCACAACAACGAACACAACAACAACAACGAACACCATAACAACGAACACCATAACAACGAACACTACAACAACGAACACAACAACAACAAACACCAAAACAACGAACACTTCAACAACGAACACCACAACAACGAACACCACAACGACGAACATTTCAACAACGAACACTACAACAACGAACACTACAACAACGAACACAACAACAATGAACAACACAACAACGAACACCACAACAACGAAAACCACAACAATGAACATCTCAACAACGAACACTACAACATCGAACACAACAACAACGAACACTACAACAACGAACACTACAACGACGAACACTACAACAACGAACACTTCAACAACGAACACCACAAAAACGAACACTAAAAAAACGAACACTACAACAACGAACACTTCAACAACGAATACTACAACAACGAACACCACAACAACGAACACCACAATAACGAACATCTCAAGAACGAACATCACAACAACGAACACATCAACAACGAACACCACAACAACGAACAATACAAAACGAACACCACAACAATGAACACCACAACAACGAACACCACAAAAACGAATACTGCAACAACGAACACTACAGCAACGAACATCACAACAACGAACATCTCAACAACGAACACCACAACAACGAACATTACAACAACGAACATCTCAAAACGAACACCACAACAACGCACACCACAACAACGCACACTAAAACAACGAACTTTACAACAATGAGCACTACAACAACGAACACTACAACAACGAACACTACAAAAACGAACATCTCAACAACGAACACCACAACAACGAACACTACAACAACGAACACTACAACTACGAACACTACAACAACGAACACCACAACAACAAACATCTCAACAACGAACACTATAACAACTAACACAACAAGAACGACCATCACAACAACGAACATCTCAACTACGAACATCTCAATAACGAACACTACAACAACGAACACCACATCACTGAACACCACAACAACGAACATCTCAACAACGAACAACTCAACAACGAACATCTCAACAACGAACACTACAACAACGAACACAACAATAACGAACACTACAACAACAAACACTACAACAACGAACACCACATCACCGAACACCACAACAACGAACATCTCAACAACGAACATCTCAACAACGAACATCTCAACAACGAACATCTCAACAACGAACATCTCAACAACGAACATCTCAACAACAAACACCACAACAACGAACTTTACAACAACGAACATCTCAACAACGAACATCTCAACAACGAACATCTCAACAACGAACATCTCAACAACGAACATCTCAAAAACGAACAAGACAACAACGAACACCACAACAACGAACTCACAACAACGAACACCACAACAACGAACATCTCAACAACGAACATCGCAACAACGAACGTCTCAACAACGAACATCTCATCAACGAACAGTACAACAATGAACACTACAACAACGAACACCACAACAACGAACATTACAACAACGAACATCATAAAAACGACCATTACAACAACGAACACCACAACAACGAACTCACAACAACGAACACCACAACAATGAACATCTCAACAACGAACATCTCAACAACGAACGTCTCAACAACGAACATCTCATCAACGAACAGTACAACAATGAACACTACAACAACGAACACCACAACAACGAACACTACAACAACGAACATCATAAAAACGACCATTACAACAACGAACACCACAACAACGAACACTACACTAATTAACACTACAACAAAGAACATTACAACAATGAACACAACAACAACGAAGAAAACAACAACGAACACTTCAACAACGAACACTACAACAACGAACACCACAACAACGAACACCACAACAACAAACACTACAGCAACGAACACCACAACAACGAAATTTACAACAATGAACACTACAACAACTAACATTACAACAACGAACAACACAATAACGATCACTACAACAACAAACACTACAACAACGAACGCTACAACAACGAACACCACAACAACGAACATTAGAACAACGAACACTGCAACAACGAAGGTTATAAGAATAAACTCCACAACAACGGACATTACAACAAGGAACACTACAACAACGAACACTACAACAACATTCACTACAACAACGAACACTACAACAACAAACACTACAACAACGCACATTACAACAATGAACACCACAACAACGAACACAACAACAACAACGAACACCATAACAACGAACACCATAACAACGAACACTACAACAACGAACACAACAACAACAAACACCAAAACAACGAACACTTCAACAACGAACACCACAACAACGAACACCACAACAACGAACATTTCAACAACGAACACTACAACAACGAACACTACAACAACGAACACAACAACAATGAACAACACAACAACGAACACCACAACAACGAAAACCACAACAATGAACATCTCAACAACGAACACTACAACAACGAACACAACAACAACGAACACTACAACAACGAACACTACAACGACGAACACTACAACAACGAACACTTCAACAACGAACACCACAAAAACGAACACTAAAAAAACGAACACTACAACAACGAACACTTCAACAACGAATACTACAACAACGAACACCACAACAACGAACACCACAATAACGAACATCTCAAGAACGAACATCACAACAACGAACACATCAACAACGAACACCACAACAACGAACACTACAAAACGAACACCACAACAATGAACACCACAACAACGAACACCACAAAAACGAATACTGCAACAACGAACACTACAGCAACGAACATCACAACAACGAACATCTCAACAACGAACACCACAACAACGAACATTACAACAACGAACATCTCAAAACGAACACCACAACAACGCACACCACAACAACGCACACTAAAACAACGAACTTTACAACAATGAGCACTACAACAACGAACACTACAACAACGAACACTACAAAAACGAACATCTCAACAACGAACACCACAACAACGAACACTACAACAACGAACACTACAACTACGAACACTACAACAACGAACACCACATCAACGAACACCATAACAACGAACATCTTAACAACGAACATCTCAACATCGAACAATACAACAATGAACACTACAACAACGAACACCACAACAACAAACATCTCAACAACGAACACTATAACAACTAACACAACAAGAACGACCATCACAACAACGAACATCTCAACAACGAACATCTCAATAACGAACACTACAACAACGAACACCACATCACCGAACACCACAACAACGAACATCTCAACAACGAACATCTCAACAACGAACATCTCAACAACGAACATCTCAACAACGAACATCTCAACAACGAACATCTCAACAACAAACACCACAACAACGAACTTTACAACAACGAACATCTCAACAACGAACATCTCAACAACGAACATCTCAACAACGAACATCTCAACAACGAACATCTCAAAAACGAACAAGACAACAACGAACACCACAACAACGAACTCACAACAACGAACACCACAACAACGAACATCTCAACAACGAACATCGCAACAACGAACGTCTCAACAACGAACATCTCATCAACGAACAGTACAACAATGAACACTACAACAACGAACACCACAACAACGAACACTACAACAAAGAACACCACAACAACGAACTCCACAACAACGAACTTGACAACCACGAACACCACAACAACGAACATTACAACAACGAACATCATAAAAACGACCATTACAAGAAAGAACACCACAACAACGAACTCACAACAACGAACACCACAACAACGAACAACTCAACAACGAACATCTCAACAACGAACGTCTCAACAACGAACATATCACCAACGAACAGTACAACAATGAACACTACAACAACGAACACCACAACAACGAACACTACAACAAAGAACAACACAACAACGAACTCCACAACAACGAACTTTACAACCACGAACACCACAACAACGAACATTACAACAACGAATATCATAAAAACGACCATTACAACAACGAACACCACAACAACGAACACTACACTAATTAACACTACAACAACGAACATTACAACAACATACACTACAACAACGAACACTACAACAACAAACACTACATCAACGAACATTAAAACAATGAACACCACAACAACGAACACAACAACAACAACGAACACCATAACAACGAACACCATAACAACGAACACCATAACAACGAACACTACAACAACGAACACTACAACAACAAACACCAAAACAACGAACACTTCAACAACGAACACCACAACAACGAACACCACAACAACGAACATTTCAACAACGAACACTACAACAACGAACACTACAACAACGAACACAACAACAACGAACACCACAACAACGAACACCACAACAACGAATACCACAACAATGAACATCTCAACAACGAACACAACAACAACGAACACTACAACAACGAACACTACAACGTCGAACACTACAACAACGAACACTTCAACAACGAACACCACAAAAACGAACACTAAAACAACGAACACAACAACAACAAACACTTCAACAACGAATACTACAACAACGAACACCACAACAACGAACACCACAATAACGAACATCCTAAGAACGAACATCACAACAACGAACACATCAACAACGAACACCGCAACAACGAACACTACAAAACGAACACCACAACAAAGAACACCACAACAAAGAACACCACAATAACAAACACCATAACAAAGAACACTACAACAACGAACACCACAACAACGAACATCTCAACAACGAACACCACAACAACGAATACTACAACAACGAACACTACAACAGCTAACACTACAACAAAGAAACATCTCAACAACGAACACCACAACAACGAACACTACAACAACGAACACCTCAAAACGAACACCACAACAACGTACACCACAATAACAAACACCATAACAAAGAACACTACAACAACGAACACCACAACAACGAACATCTCAACAACGAACACCACAACAACGAATACTACAACAACGAACACTACAACAACTAACACTACAACAAAGAAACATCTCAACAACGAACACCATAACAACGAACACCACAACAACGAACACTACAAAACGAACACCACAACAATGAACACCACAACAACGACTACCACAAAAACGAATACTGCAACAACGAACACTACAGCAACGAACATCACAACAACGAACACCACAACCTCGAACAAAACAACAACAACGAACACCATAACAACAAACACCATAACAACAAACACCATAACAAAGAACACTACAACAACGAACACTACAACAACGAACACTATAACAACGAACACAACAACAACGAACATCTCAACAACGAACACTGCAACAACGAACACCACAACAACGAACATCTCAACAACGAACACTACAACAACGAACACTTCAACAACGAACACCACAAAAACGAACACTAAAACAACGAACACTACAACAACGAACATCTCAACAACGAACACTGCAACAAAGAACACCACAACAACGAACATCTCAACAACGAACACTACAACAACGAACACTACAACAACGAACACTACAAAAACGAACACTACAACAACGAACACTACAACAACGAACACTACAATAACGAACACTACAACAACAAACACTACAACAACGAACACTACATCACCGAACACCACAACAACGAACATCTCAACAACGAACATCTCAACAGCGAACATCTCAACAACGAACACTACAACAACGAACATCTCAACAACGAACACTGCAACAACGAATACCACAACAACGAGCATCTCAACAACGAACACTACAACAACGAACACTACAACAACGAACACTACAAAAACGAACACTACAACAACGAACACTACAATAACGAACACTACAACAACAAACACTACAACAACGAACACCACATCACCGAACACCACAACAACGAACATCTCAACAACGAACATCTCAACAACGACCATCTCAACAACGAACACTACAACAACGAACACCACAACGACGAACACTACAACAACGAACACTTCAACAACGAACACCACAAAAATGAGCACTAAAACAACGAACACTACAACAACGTACACTACAACAACGAACACTACAACAACGAACACCACAACAACGAACATCTCAACAACGAACACTGCAACAACGAACATCTCAACAACGAACACTACAACAACGAACACTACAACAACGAACACTACAAAAACGAACACTACAACAACGAACACTACAATAACGAACACTACAACAACAAACACTACAACAACGAACACCACATCACTGAACACCACAACAACGAACATCTCAACAACGAACATCTCAACAACGAACATCTCAACAACGAACACTACAACAACGAACACCACAACCACGAACACCACAACAACGAACATCAACCAAACGAACACCACAACAACGAACATCTCAACAACGAACATCTCAACAACGAACATCTCAACAACGAACATCTCAACAACAAACACCACAACAACGAACTTTACAACAACGAACATCTCAACAACGAACACCACAACGACGAACACTACAACAACGAAAACTTCAACAACGAACACCACAAAAATGAGCACTAAAACAACGAACACTACAACAACGAACACTACAACAACGAACACTACAACAACGAACACCACAACAACGAACATCTAAACAACGAACACTGCAACAACGAACACCACAACAACGAACATCTCAACAACGAACACTACAACAACGAACACTACAACAACGAACACTACAAAAACGAACACTACAACAACGAACACTACAATAACGAACACCACAACAACGAACACCACAAAAATGAGCAATGAAACAAGGAACACTACAACAACGAACACTACAACAAGGAACACCACAACAACGAACACCACAACAACGAACACCACAACAACAAACGTCTCAACAACGAACATCTCATCAACGAACAGTACAACAATGAACACTACAACAACGAGCACCACAACAACGAACACTACAACAACGAACACCACAACAACGAACTCCACAACAACGAACTTTACAATCACGAACATCACAATAACGAACAGTACAACAACGAACATCATAAAAACGACCATTACAACAACGAACACCACAACAACGAACACTACACTAATTAACACTAGAACAACGAACATTACAACAATGAACACTACCACAATGAAGAAAACAACAACGAACACTTCAACAACGAACACTACAACAACGAACACCACAACAACGAACACCACAACAACAAACACTACAGCAACGAACACCACAACAACGAAATTTACAACAATGAACACTACAGCAACTAACATTACAACAACGAACACCACAATAACGATCACTACAACAACAAACACTACAACAACGAACGCTGTAACAACGAACACCACAACAACGAACATTAGAACAACGAACACTACAACAACGAAGGTTATAAGAATAAACTCCACAACAACGGACATTACAACAAGGAACACTACAACAACGAACACTACAACAACATTCACTACAACAACAAACACAACAACAATGAACATTAAAACAATGAACACCACAACAACGAACACAACAACAACAACGAACACCATAACAACGAACACTGCAACAACGAACACTACAACAACAAACACCAAAACAACGAACACTTCAACAACGAACACCACAACGACGAACACTACAACAACGAACACTTCAACAACGAACACCACAAAAATGAGCACTAAAACAACGAACACTACAAAAACGTACACTACAACAACGAACACTACAACAACGAACACCACAACAACGAACACCACAACAACGAACATCTCAACAACGAACACTGCAACAACGAACACCACAACAACGAACATCTCAACAACGAACACTACAACAACGAACACTACAAAAACGAACACTACAACAACGAACACTACAATAACGAACACTACAACAACAAACACTACAACAACGAACACCACATCACCGAACACCACAACAACGAACATCTCAACAACGAACATCTCAACAACGAACATCTCAACAACGAACACTACAACAACGAACACCACAACAACGAACATCACAACCACGAACACCGCAACAACGAACATCAACCCAACGAACACCACAACAACGAACATGTCAACAACGAACATCTCAACAACGAACATCTCAACAACAAACACCACAACAACGAACTTTACAACAACGAACATCTCAACAACGAACATCTCAACAACGAACATCTCAAAAACGAACACCACAACAACGAACACAACAACAACGAACTCACAACAACGAACACCAAAACAACGAACATCTCAACAACGAACATCTCAACAACGAACGTCTCAACAACGAACATCTCATCAACGAACAGTACAACAATGAACACTACAACAACGAACACCACAACAACGAACACTACAACAAAGAACACCACAACAACGAACATTACAACAACGAACATCATAAAAACGACCATTACAACAACGAACACCACAACAACGAACTCACAACAACGAACACCACAACAATGAACATCTCAACAACGAACATCTCAACAACGAACGTCTCAACAACGAACATCTCATCAACGAACAGTACAACAATGAACACTACAACAACGAACACCACAACAACGAACACTACAACAACGAACATCATAAAAACGACCATTACAACAACGAACACCACAACAACGAACACTACACTAATTAACACTACAACAAAGAACATTACAACAATGAACACAACAACAACGAAGAAAACAACAACGAACACTACAACAACGAACACCACAACAACGAACACCACAACAACAAACACTACAGCAACGAACACCACAACAACGAAATTTACAACAATGAACACTACAACAACTAACATTACAACAACGAACAACACAATAACGATCACTACAACAACAAACACTACAACAACGAACGCTACAACAACGAACACCACAACAACGAACATTAGAACAACGAACACTGCAACAACGAAGGTTATAAGAATAAACTCCACAACAACGGACATTACAACAAGGAACACTACAACAACGAACACTACAACAACATACACTACAACAACGAACACTACAACAACAAACACTACAACAACGCACATTACAACAATGAACACCACAACAACGAACACAACAACAACAACGAACACCATAACAACGAACACCATAACAACGAACACTACAACAACGAACACAACAACAACAAACACCAAAACAACGAACACTTCAACAACGAACACCACAACAACGAACACCACAACGACGAACATTTCAACAACGAACACTACAACAACGAACACTACAACAACGAACACAACAACAATGAACAACACAACAACGAACACCACAACAACGAAAACCACAACAATGAACATCTCAACAACGAACACTACAACAACGAACACAACAACAACGAACACTACAACAACGAACACTACAACGACGAACACTACAACAACGAACACTTCAACAACGAACACCACAAAAACGAACACTAAAAAAACGAACACTACAACAACGAACACTTCAACAACGAATACTACAACAACGAACACCACAACAACGAACACCACAATAACGAACATCTCAAGAACGAACATCACAACAACGAACACATCAACAACGAACACCACAACAACGAACACTACAAAACGAACACCACAACAATGAACACCACAACAACGAACACCACAAAAACGAATACTGCAACAACGAACACTACAGCAACGAACATCACAACAACGAACATCTCAACAACGAACACCACAACAACGAACATTACAACAACGAACATCTCAAAACGAACACCACAACAACGCACACCACAACAACGCACACTAAAACAACGAACTTTACAACAATGAGCACTACAACAACGAACACTACAACAACGAACACTACAAAAACGAACATCTCAACAACGAACACCACAACAACGAACACTACAACAACGAACACTACAACTACGAACACTACAACAACGAAAACCACATCAACGAACACCATAACAACGAACATCTTAACAACGAACATCTCAACATCGAACACTACAACAATGAACACTACAACAACGAACACCACAACAACAAACATCTCAACAACGAACACTATAACAACTAACACAACAAGAACGACCATCACAACAACGAACATCTCAACAACGAACATCTCAATAACGAACACTACAACAACGAACACCACATCACTGAACACCACAACAACGAACATCTCAACAACGAACAACTCAACAACGAACATCTCAACAACGAACACTACAACAACGAACACAACAATAACGAACACTACAACAACAAACACTACAACAACGAACACCACATCACCGAACACCACAACAACGAACATCTCAACAACGAACATCTCAACAACGAACATCTCAACAACGAACATCTCAACAACGAACATCTCAACAACGAACATCTCAACAACAAACACCACAACAACGAACTTTACAACAACGAACATCTCAACAACGAACATCTCAACAACGAACATCTCAACAACGAACATCTCAACAACGAACATCTCAAAAACGAACAAGACAACAACGAACACCACAACAACGAACTCACAACAACGAACACCACAACAACGAACATCTCAACAACGAACATCGCAACAACGAACGTCTCAACAACGAACATCTCATCAACGAACAGTACAACAATGAACACTACAACAACGAACACCACAACAACGAACATTACAACAACGAACATCATAAAAACGACCATTACAACAACGAACACCACAACAACGAACTCACAACAACGAACACCACAACAATGAACATCTCAACAACGAACATCTCAACAACGAACGTCTCAACAACGAACATCTCATCAACGAACAGTACAACAATGAACACTACAACAACGAACACCACAACAACGAACACTACAACAACGAACATCATAAAAACGACCATTACAACAACGAACACCACAACAACGAACACTACACTAATTAACACTACAACAAAGAACATTACAACAATGAACACAACAACAACGAAGAAAACAACAACGAACACTTCAACAACGAACACTACAACAACGAACACCACAACAACGAACAACTCAACAACGAACATCTCAACAACGAACGTCTCAACAACGAACATATCACCAACGAACAGTACAACAATGAACACTACAACAACGAACACCACAACAACGAACACTACAACAAAGAACAACACAACAACGAACTCCACAACAACGAACTTTACAACCACGAACACCACAACAACGAACATTACAACAACGAATATCATAAAAACGACCATTACAACAACGAACACCACAACAACGAACACTACACTAATTAACACTACAACAACGAACATTACAACAACATACACTACAACAACGAACACTACAACAACAAACACTACATCAACGAACATTAAAACAATGAACACCACAACAACGAACACAACAACAACAACGAACACCATAACAACGAACACCATAACAACGAACACCATAACAACGAACACTACAACAACGAACACTACAACAACAAACACCAAAACAACGAACACTTCAACAACGAACACCACAACAACGAACACCACAACAACGAACATTTCAACAACGAACACTACAACAACGAACACTACAACAACGAACACAACAACAACGAACACCACAACAACGAACACCACAACAACGAATACCACAACAATGAACATCTCAACAACGAACACAACAACAACGAACACTACAACAACGAACACTACAACGTCGAACACTACAACAACGAACACTTCAACAACGAACACCACAAAAACGAACACTAAAACAACGAACACAACAACAACAAACACTTCAACAACGAATACTACAACAACGAACACCACAACAACGAACACCACAATAACGAACATCCTAAGAACGAACATCACAACAACGAACACATCAACAACGAACACCGCAACAACGAACACTACAAAACGAACACCACAACAAAGAACACCACAACAAAGAACACCACAATAACAAACACCATAACAAAGAACACTACAACAACGAACACCACAACAACGAACATCTCAACAACGAACACCACAACAACGAATACTACAACAACGAACACTACAACAGCTAACACTACAACAAAGAAACATCTCAACAACGAACACCACAACAACGAACACTACAACAACGAACACCTCAAAACGAACACCACAACAACGTACACCACAATAACAAACACCATAACAAAGAACACTACAACAACGAACACCACAACAACGAACATCTCAACAACGAACACCACAACAACGAATACTACAACAACGAACACTACAACAACAAACACTACAACAAAGAAACATCTCAACAACGAACACCATAACAACGAACACCACAACAACGAACACTACAAAACGAACACCACAACAATGAACACCACAACAACGACTACCACAAAAACGAATACTGCAACAACGAACACTACAGCAACGAACATCACAACAACGAACACCACAACCTCGAACAAAACAACAACAACGAACACCATAACAACAAACACCATAACAACCAACACCATAACAAAGAACACTACAACAACGAACACTACAACAACGAACACTATAACAACGAACACAACAAAAACGAACATCTCAACAACGAACACTGCAACAACGAACACCACAACAACGAACATCTCAACAACGAACACTACAACAACGAACACTTCAACAACGAAGACCACAAAAACGAACACTAAAACAACGAACACTACAACAACGAACATCTCAACAACGAACACTGCAACAAAGAACACCACAACAACGAACATCTCAACAACGAACACTACAACAACGAACACTACAACAACGAACACTACAAAAACGAACACTACAACAACGAACACTACAACAACGAACACTACAATAACGAACACTACAACAACAAACACTACAACAACGAACACTACATCACCGAACACCACAACAACGAACATCTCAACAACGAACATCTCAACAACGAACATCTCAACAACGAACACTACAACAACGAACATCTCAACAACGAACACTGCAACAACGAACACCACAACAACGAGCATCTCAACAACGAACACTACAACAACGAACACTACAACAACGAACACTACAAAAACGAACACTACAACAACGAACACTACAATAACGAACACTACAACAACAAACACTACAACAACGAACACCACATCACCGAACACCACAACAACGAACATCTCAACAACGAACATCTCAACAACGACCATCTCAACAAAGAACACTACAACAACGAACACCACAACGACGAACACTACAACAACGAACACTTCAACAACGAACACCACAAAAATGAGCACTAAAACAACGAACACTACAACAACGTACACTACAACAACGAACACTACAACAACGAACACCACAACAACGAACATCTCAACAACGAACACTGCAACAACGAACATCTCAACAACGAACACTACAACAACGAACACTACAACAACGAACACTACAAAAACGAACACTACAACAACGAACACTACAATAACGAACACTACAACAACAAACACTACAACAACGAACACCACATCACTGAACACCACAACAACGAACATCTCAACAACGAACATCTCAACAACGAACATCTCAACAACGAACACTACAACAACGTACACCACAACCACGAACACCACAACAACGAACATCAACCAAACGAACACCACAACAACGAACATCTCAACAACGAACATCTCAACAACGAACATCTCAACAACGAACATCTCAACAACAAACACCACAACAACGAACTTTACAACAACGAACATCTCAACAACGAACACCACAACGACGAACACTACAACAACGAAAACTTCAACAACGAACACCACAAAAATGAGCACTAAAACAACGAACACTACAACAACGAACACTACAACAACGAACACTACAACAACGAACACCACAACAACGAACATCTAAACAACGAACACTGCAACAACGAACACCACAACAACGAACATCTCAACAACGAACACTACAACAACGAACACTACAACAACGAACACTACAAAAACGAACACTACAACAACGAACACTACAATAACGAACACCACAACAACGAACACCACAAAAATGAGCAATGAAACAAGGAACACTACAACAACGAACACTACAACAAGGAACACCACAACAACGAACACCACAACAACGAACACCACAACAACAAACGTCTCAACAACGAACATCTCATCAACGAACAGTACAACAATGAACACTACAACAACGAGCACCACAACAACGAACACTACAACAACGAACACCACAACAACGAACTCCACAACAACGAACTTTACAATCACGAACATCACAATAACGAACAGTACAACAACGAACATCATAAAAACGACCATTACAACAACGAACACCACAACAACGAACACTACACTAATTAACACTACAACAACGAACATTACAACAATGAACACTACCACAACGAAGAAAACAACAACGAACACTTCAACAACGAACACTACAACAACGAACACCACAACAACGAACACCACAACAACAAACACTACAGCAACGAACACCACAACAACGAAATTTACAACAATGAACACTACAGCAACTAACATTACAACAACGAACACCACAATAACGATCACTACAACAACAAACACTACAACAACGAACGCTGTAACAACGAACACCACAACAACGAACATTAGAACAACGAACACTACAACAACGAAGGTTATAAGAATAAACTCCACAACAACGGACATTACAACAAGGAACACTACAACAACGAACACTACAACAACATTCACTACAACAACAAACACTACAACAATGAACATTAAAACAATGAACACCACAACAACGAACACAACAACAACAACGAACACCCTAACAACGAACACTGCAACAACGAACACTACAACAACAAACACCAAAACAACGAACACTTCAACAACGAACACCACAACGACGAACACTACAACAACGAACACTTCAACAACGAACACCACAAAAATGAGCACTAAAACAACGAACACTACAAAAACGTACACTACAACAACGAACACTACAACAACGAACACCACAACAACGAACACCACAACAACGAACATCTCAACAACGAACACTGCAACAACGAACACCACAACAACGAACATCTCAACAACGAACACTACAACAACGAACACTACAAAAACGAACACTACAACAACGAACACTACAATAACGAACACTACAACAACAAACACTACAACAACGAACACCACATCACCGAACACCACAACAACGAACATCTCAACAACGAACATCTCAACAACGAACATCTCAACAACGAACACTACAACAACGAACACCACAACAACGAACATCACAACCACGAACACCGCAACAACGAACATCAACCCAACGAACACCACAACAACGAACATGTCAACAACGAACATCTCAACAACGAACATCTCAACAACAAACACCACAACAACGAACTTTACAACAACGAACATCTCAACAACGAACATCTCAACAACGAACATCTCAAAAACGAACACCACAACAACGAACACAACAACAACGAACTCACAACAACGAACACCAAAACAACGAACATCTCAACAACGAACATCTCAACAACGAACGTCTCAACAACGAACATCTCATCAACGAACAGTACAACAATGAACACTACAACAACGAACACCACAACAACGAACACTACAACAAAGAACACCACAACAACGAACATTACAACAACGAACATCATAAAAACGACCATTACAACAACGAACACCACAACAACGAACTCACAACAACGAACACCACAACAATGATCATCTCAACAACGAACATCTCAACAACGAACGTCTCAACAACGAACATCTCATCAACGAACAGTACAACAATGAACACTACAACAACGAACACCACAACAACGAACACTACAACAACGAACATCATAAAAACGACCATTACAACAACGAACACCACAACAACGAACACTACACTAATTAACACTACAACAAAGAACATTACAACAATGAACACAACAACAACGAAGAAAACAACAACGAACACTTCAACAACGAACACTACAACAACGAACACCACAACAACGAACACCACAACAACAAACACTACAGCAACGAACACCACAACAACGAAATTTACAACAATGAACACTACAACAACTAACATTACAACAACGAACAACACAATAACGATCACTACAACAACAAACACTACAACAACGAACGCTACAACAACGAACACCACAACAACGAACATTAGAACAACGAACACTGCAACAACGAAGGTTATAAGAATAAACTCCACAACAACGGACATTACAACAAGGAACACTACAACAACGAACACTACAACAACATACACTACAACAACGAACACTACAACAACAAACACTACAACAACGCACATTACAACAATGAACACCATAACAACGAACACCATAACAACGAACACTACAACAACGAACACAACAACAACAAACACCAAAACAACGAACACTTCAACAACGAACACCACAACGACGAACATTTCAACAACGAACACTACAACAACGAACACTGCAACAACGAACACAACAACAATGAACAACACAACAACGAACACCACAACAACGAAAACCACAACAATGAACATCTCAACAACGAACACTACAACAACGAACACAACAACAACGAACACTACAACAACGAACACTACAACGACGAACACTACAACAACGAACACTTCAACAACGAACACCACAAAAACGAACACTAAAAAAACGAACACTACAACAACGAACACTTCAACAACGAATACTACAACAACGAACACCACAACAACGAACACCACAATAACGAACATCTCAAGAACGAACATCACAACAACGAACACATCAACAACGAACACCACAACAACGAACACTACAAAACGAACACCACAACAATGAACACCACAACAACGAACACCACAAAAACGAATACTGCAACAACGAACACTACAGCAACGAACATCACAACAACGAACATCTCAACAACGAACACCACAACAACGAACATTACAACAACGAACATCTCAAAACGAACACCACAACAACGCACACCACAACAACGCACACTAAAACAACGAACTTTACAACAATGAGCACTACAACAACGAACACTACAACAACGAACACTACAAAAACGAACATCTCAACAACGAACACCACAACAACGAACACTACAACAACGAACACTACAACTACGAACACTACAACAACGAAAACCACATCAACGAACACCATAACAACGAACATCTTAACAACGAACATCTCAACATCGAACACTACAACAATGAACACTACAACAACGAACACCACAACAACAAACATCTCAACAACGAACACTATAACAACTAACACAACAAGAACGACCATCACAACAACGAACATCTCAACAACGAACATCTCAATAACGAACACTACAACAACGAACACCACATCACTGAACACCACAACAACGAACATCTCAACAACGAACAACTCAACAACGAACATCTCAACAACGAACACTACAACAACGAACACAACAATAACGAACACTACAACAACAAACACTACAACAACGAACACCACATCACCGAACACCACAACAACGAACATCTCAACAACGAACATCTCAACAACGAACATCTCAACAACGAACATCTCAACAACGAACATCTCAACAACGAACATCTCAACAACAAACACCACAACAACGAACTTTACAACAACGAACATCTCAACAACGAACATCTCAACAACGAACATCTCAACAACGAACATCTCAACAACGAACATCTCAACAACGAACATCTCAAAAACGAACAAGACAACAACGAACACCACAACAACGAACTCACAACAACGAACACCACAACAACGAACATCTCAACAACGAACATCGCAACAACGAACGTCTCAACAACGAACATCTCATCAACGAACAGTACAACAATGAACACTACAACAACGAACACCACAACAACGAACATTACAACAACGAACATCATAAAAACGACCATTACAACAACGAACACCACAACAACGATCTCACAACAACGAACACCACAACAATGAACATCTCAACAACGAACATCTCAACAACGAACGTCTCAACAACGAACATCTCATCAACGAACAGTACAACAATGAACACTACAACAACGAACACCACAACAACGAACACTACAACAACGAACATCATAAAAACGACCATTACAACAACGAACACCACAACAACGAACACTACACTAATTAACACTACAACAAAGAACATTACAACAATGAACACAACAACAACGAAGAAAACAACAACGAACACTTCAACAACGAACACTACAACAACGAACACCACAACAACGAACACCACAACAACAAACACTACAGCAACGAACACCACAACAACGAAATTTACAACAATGAACACTACAACAACTAACATTACAACAACGAACAACACAATAACGATCACTACAACAACAAACACTACAACAACGAACGCTACAACAACGAACACCACAACAACGAACATTAGAACAACGAACACTGCAACAACGAAGGTTATAAGAATAAACTCCACAACAACGGACATTACAACAAGGAACACTACAACAACGAACACTACAACAACATACACTACAACAACGAACACTACAACAACAAACACTACAACAACGCACATTACAACAATGAACACCACAACAACGAACACAACAACAACAACGAACACCATAACAACGAACACCATAACAACGAACACTACAACAACGAACACAACAACAACAAACACCAAAACAACGAACACTTCAACAACGAACACCACAACAACGAACACCACAACGACGAACATTTCAACAACGAACACTACAACAACGAACACTACAACAACGAACACAACAACAATGAACAACTCAACAACGAACACCACAACAACGAAAACCACAACAATGAACATCTCAACAACGAACACTACAACA
This sequence comes from Procambarus clarkii, assembly GCF_040958095.1. Classification (NCBI taxonomy): domain Eukaryota; kingdom Metazoa; phylum Arthropoda; class Malacostraca; order Decapoda; family Cambaridae; genus Procambarus; species Procambarus clarkii. The sequence goes on along the minus strand of NC_091182.1, from coordinate 13,512,504 downwards.
ACGAACACAACAACAACGAACACTACAACAACGAACACTACAACGACGAACACTACAACAACGAACACTTCAACAACGAACACCACAAAAACGAACACTAAAAAAACGAAAACTACAACAACGAACACTTCAACAACGAATACTACAACAACGAACACCACAACAACGAACACCACAATAACGAACATCTCAAGAACGAACATCACAACAACGAACACATCAACAACGAACACCACAACAACGAACACTACAAAACGAACACCACAACAATGAACACCACAACAACGAACACCACAAAAACGAATACTGCAACAACGAACACTACAGCAACGAACATCACAACAACGAACATCTCAACAACGAACACCACAACAACGAACATTACAACAACGAACATCTCAAAACGAACACCACAACAACGCACACCACAACAACGCACAATAAAACAACGAACTTTACAACAATGAGCACTACAACAACGAACACTACAACAACGAACACTACAAAAACGAACATCTCAACAACGAACACCACAACAACGAACACTACAACAACGAACACTACAACTACGAACACTACAACAACGAAAACCACATCAACGAACACCATAACAACGAACATCTTAACAACGAACATCTCAACATCGAACACTACAACAATGAACACTACAACAACGAACACCACAACAACAAACATCTCAACAACGAACACTATAACAACTAACACAACAAGAACGACCATCACAACAACGAACATCTCAACAACGAACATCTCAATAACGAACACTACAACAACGAACACCACATCACTGAACACCACAACAACGAACATCTCAACAACGAACAACTCAACAACGAACATCTCAACAACGAACACTACAACAACGAACACAACAATAACGAACACTACAACAACAAACACTACAACAACGAACACCACATCACCGAACACCACAACAACGAACATCTCAACAACGAACATCTCAACAACGAACATCTCAACAACGAACATCTCAACAACGAACATCTCAACAACGAACATCTCAACAACAAACACCACAACAACGAACTTTACAACAACGAACATCTCAACAACGAACATCTCAACAACGAACATCTCAACAACGAACATCTCAACAACGAACATCTCAAAAACGAACAAGACAACAACGAACACCACAACAACGAACTCACAACAACGAACACCACAACAACGAACATCTCAACAACGAACATCGCAACAACGAACGTCTCAACAACGAACATCTCATCAACGAACAGTACAACAATGAACACTACAACAACGAACACCACAACAACGAACATTACAACAACGAACATCATAAAAACGACCATTACAACAACGAACACCACAACAACGAACTCACAACAACGAACACCACAACAATGAACATCTCAACAACGAACATCTCAACAACGAACGTCTCAACAACGAACATCTCATCAACGAACAGTACAACAATGAACACTACAACAACGAACACCACAACAACGAACACTACAACAACGAACATCATAAAAACGACCATTACAACAACGAACACCACAACAACGAACACTACACTAATTAACACTACAACAAAGAACATTACAACAATGAACACAACAACAACGAAGAAAACAACAACGAACACTTCAACAACGAACACTACAACAACGAACACCACAACAACGAACACCACAACAACAAACACTACAGCAACGAACACCACAACAACGAAATTTACAACAATGAACACTACAACAACTAACATTACAACAACGAACAACACAATAACGATCACTACAACAACAAACACTACAACAACGAACGCTACAACAACGAACACCACAACAACGAACATTAGAACAACGAACACTGCAACAACGAAGGTTATAAGAATAAACTCCACAACAACGGACATTACAACAAGGAACACTACAACAACGAACACTACAACAACATTCACTACAACAACGAACACTACAACAACAAACACTACAACAACGCACATTACAACAATGAACACCACAACAACGAACACAACAACAACAACGAACACCATAACAACGAACACCATAACAACGAACACTACAACAACGAACACAACAACAACAAACACCAAAACAACGAACACTTCAACAACGAACACCACAACAACGAACACCACAACAACGAACATTTCAACAACGAACACTACAACAACGAACACTACAACAACGAACACAACAACAATGAACAACACAACAACGAACACCACAACAACGAAAACCACAACAATGAACATCTCAACAACGAACACTACAACAACGAACACAACAACAACGAACACTACAACAACGAACACTACAACGACGAACACTACAACAACGAACACTTCAACAACGAACACCACAAAAACGAACACTAAAAAAACGAACACTACAACAACGAACACTTCAACAACGAATACTACAACAACGAACACCACAACAACGAACACCACAATAACGAACATCTCAAGAACGAACATCACAACAACGAACACATCAACAACGAACACCACAACAACGAACACTACAAAACGAACACCACAACAATGAACACCACAACAACGAACACCACAAAAACGAATACTGCAACAACGAACACTACAGCAACGAACATCACAACAACGAACATCTCAACAACGAACACCACAACAACGAACATTACAACAACGAACATCTCAAAACGAACACCACAACAACGCACACCACAACAACGCACACTAAAACAACGAACTTTACAACAATGAGCACTACAACAACGAACACTACAACAACGAACACTACAAAAACGAACATCTCAACAACGAACACCACAACAACGAACACTACAACAACGAACACTACAACTACGAACACTACAACAACGAAAACCACATCAACGAACACCATAACAACGAACATCTTAACAACGAACATCTCAACATCGAACACTACAACAATGAACACTACAACAACGAACACCACAACAACAAACATCTCAACAACGAACACTATAACAACTAACACAACAAGAACGACCATCACAACAACGAACATCTCAACAACGAACATCTCAATAACGAACACTACAACAACGAACACCACATCACTGAACACCACAACAACGAACATCTCAACAACGAACAACTCAACAACGAACATCTCAACAACGAACACTACAACAACGAACACAACAATAACGAACACTACAACAACAAACACTACAACAACGAACACCACATCACCGAACACCACAACAACGAACATCTCAACAACGAACATCTCAACAACGAACATCTCAACAACGAACATCTCAACAACGAACATCTCAACAACGAACATCTCAACAACAAACACCACAACAACGAACTTTACAACAACGAACATCTCAACAACGAACATCTCAACAACGAACATCTCAACAACGAACATCTCAACAACGAACATCTCAAAAACGAACAAGACAACAACGAACACCACAACAACGAACTCACAACAACGAACACCACAACAACGAACATCTCAACAACGAACATCGCAACAACGAACGTCTCAACAACGAACATCTCATCAACGAACAGTACAACAATGAACACTACAACAACGAACACCACAACAACGAACATTACAACAACGAACATCATAAAAACGACCATTACAACAACGAACACCACAACAACGATCTCACAACAACGAACACCACAACAATGAACATCTCAACAACGAACATCTCAACAACAAACGTCTCAACAACGAACATCTCATCAACGAACAGTACAACAATGAACACTACAACAACGAACACCACAACAACGAACACTACAACAACGAACATCATAAAAACGACCATTACAACAACGAACACCACAACAACGAACACTACACTAATTAACACTACAACAAAGAACATTACAACAATGAACACAACAACAACGAAGAAAACAACAACGAACACTTCAACAACGAACACTACAACAACGAACACCACAACAACGAACACCACAACAACAAACACTACAGCAACGAACACCACAACAACGAAATTTACAACAATGAACACTACAACAACTAACATTACAACAACGAACAACACAATAACGATCACTACAACAACAAACACTACAACAACGAACGCTACAACAACGAACACCACAACAACGAACATTAGAACAACGAACACTGCAACAACGAAGGTTATAAGAATAAACTCCACAACAACGGACATTACAACAAGGAACACTACAACAACGAACACTACAACAACATACACTACAACAACGAACACTACAACAACAAACACTACAACAACGCACATTACAACAATGAACACCACAACAACGAACACAACAACAACAACGAACACCATAACAACGAACACCATAACAACGAACACTACAACAACGAACACAACAACAACAAACACCAAAACAACGAACACTTCAACAACGAACACCACAACAACGAACACCACAACGACGAACATTTCAACAACGAACACTACAACAACGAACACTACAACAACGAACACAACAACAATGAACAACACAACAACGAACACCACAACAACGAAAACCACAACAATGAACATCTCAACAACGAACACTACAACAACGAACACAACAACAACGAACACTACAACAACGAACACTACAACGACGAACACTACAACAACGAACACTTCAACAACGAACACCACAAAAACGAACACTAAAAAAACGAACACTACAACAACGAACACTTCAACAACGAATACTACAACAACGAACACCACAACAACGAACACCACAATAACGAACATCTCAAGAACGAACATCACAACAACGAACACATCAACAACGAACACCACAACAACGAACACTACAAAACGAACACCACAACAATGAACACCACAACAACGAACACCACAAAAACGAATACTGCAACAACGAACACTACAGCAACGAACATCACAACAACGAACATCTCAACAACGAACACCACAACAACGAACATTACAACAACGAACATCTCAAAACGAACACCACAACAACGCACACCACAACAACGCACACTAAAACAACGAACTTTACAACAATGAGCACTACAACAACGAACACTACAACAACGAACACTACAAAAACGAACATCTCAACAACGAACACCACAACAACGAACACTACAACAACGAACACTACAACTACGAACACTACAACAACGAAAACCACATCAACGAACACCATAACAACGAACATCTTAACAACGAACATCTCAACATCGAACACTACAACAATGAACACTACAACAACGAACACCACAACAACAAACATCTCAACAACGAACACTATAACAACTAACACAACAAGAACGACCATCACAACAACGAACATCTCAACAACGAACATCTCAATAACGAACACTACAACAACGAACACCACATCACTGAACACCACAACAACGAACATCTCAACAACGAACAACTCAACAACGAACATCTCAACAACGAACACTACAACAACGAACACAACAATAACGAACACTACAACAACAAACACTACAACAACGAACACCACATCACCGAACACCACAACAACGAACATCTCAACAACGAACATCTCAACAACGAACATCTCAACAACGAACATCTCAACAACGAACATCTCAACAACGAACATCTCAACAACAAACACCACAACAACGAACTTTACAACAACGAACATCTCAACAACGAACATCTCAACAACGAACATCTCAACAACGAACATCTCAACAACGAACATCTCAAAAACGAACAAGACAACAACGAACACCACAACAACGAACTCACAACAACGAACACCACAACAACGAACATCTCAACAACGAACATCGCAACAACGAACGTCTCAACAACGAACATCTCATCAACGAACAGTACAACAATGAACACTACAACAACGAACACCACAACAACGAACATTACAACAACGAACATCATAAAAACGACCATTACAACAACGAACACCACAACAACGAACTCACAACAACGAACACCACAACAATGAACATCTCAACAACGAACATCTCAACAACGAACGTCTCAACAACGAACATCTCATCAACGAACAGTACAACAATGAACACTACAACAACGAACACCACAACAACGAACACTACAACAACGAACATCATAAAAACGACCATTACAACAACGAACACCACAACAACGAACACTACACTAATTAACACTACAACAAAGAACATTACAACAATGAACACAACAACAACGAAGAAAACAACAACGAACACTTCAACAACGAACACTACAACAACGAACACCACAACAACGAACACCACAACAACAAACACTACAGCAACGAACACCACAACAACGAAATTTACAACAATGAACACTACAACAACTAACATTACAACAACGAACAACACAATAACGATCACTACAACAACAAACACTACAACAACGAACGCTACAACAACGAACACCACAACAACGAACATTAGAACAACGAACACTGCAACAACGAAGGTTATAAGAATAAACTCCACAACAACGGACATTACAACAAGGAACACTACAACAACGAACACTACAACAACATTCACTACAACAACGAACACTACAACAACAAACACTACAACAACGCACATTACAACAATGAACACCACAACAACGAACACAACAACAACAACGAACACCATAACAACGAACACCATAACAACGAACACTACAACAACGAACACAACAACAACAAACACCAAAACAACGAACACTTCAACAACGAACACCACAACAACGAACACCACAACAACGAACATTTCAACAACGAACACTACAACAACGAACACTACAACAACGAACACAACAACAATGAACAACACAACAACGAACACCACAACAACGAAAACCACAACAATGAACATCTCAACAACGAACACTACAACAACGAACACAACAACAACGAACACTACAACAACGAACACTACAACGACGAACACTACAACAACGAACACTTCAACAACGAACACCACAAAAACGAACACTAAAAAACGAACACTACAACAACGAACACTTCAACAACGAATACTACAACAACGAACACCACAACAACGAACACCACAATAACGAACATCTCAAGAACGAACATCACAACAACGAACACATCAACAACGAACACCACAACAACGAACACTACAAAACGAACACCACAACAATGAACACCACAACAACGAACACCACAAAAACGAATACTGCAACAACGAACACTACAGCAACGAACATCACAACAACGAACATCTCAACAACGAACACCACAACAACGAACATTACAACAACGAACATCTCAAAACGAACACCACAACAACGCACACCACAACAACGCACACTAAAACAACGAACTTTACAACAATGAGCACTACAACAACGAACACTACAACAACGAACACTACAAAAACGAACATCTCAACAACGAACACCACAACAACGAACACTACAACAACGAACACTACAACTACGAACACTACAACAACGAACACCACATCAACGAACACCATAACAACGAACATCTTAACAACGAACATCTCAACATCGAACACTACAACAATGAACACTACAACAACGAACACCACAACAACAAACATCTCAACAACGAACACTATAACAACTAACACAACAAGAACGACCATCACAACAACGAACATCTCAACAACGAACATCTCAATAACGAACACTACAACAACGAACACCACATCACCGAACACCACAACAACGAACATCTCAACAACGAACATCTCAACAACGAACATCTCAACAACGAACATCTCAACAACGAACATCTCAACAACGAACATCTCAACAACAAACACCACAACAACGAACTTTACAACAACGAACATCTCAACAACGAACATCTCAACAACGAACATCTCAACAACGAACATCTCAACAACGAACATCTCAACAACGAACATCTCAAAAACGAACAAGACAACAACGAACACCACAACAACGAACTCACAACAACGAACACCACAACAACGAACATCTCAACAACGAACATCGCAACAACGAACGTCTCAACAACGAACATCTCATCAACGAACAGTACAACAATGAACACTACAACAACGAACACCACAACAACGAACACTACAACAAAGAACACCACAACAACGAACTCCACAACAACGAACTTGACAACCACGAACACCACAACAACGAACATTACAACAACGAACATCATAAAAACGACCATTACAAGAAAGAACACCACAACAACGAACTCACAACAACGAACACCACAACAACGAACATCTCAACAACGAACATCTCAACAACGAACGTCTCAACAACGAACATATCACCAACGAACAGTACAACAATGAACACTACAACAACGAACACCACAACAACGAACACTACAACAAAGAACAACACAACAACGAACTCCACAACAACGAACTTTACAGCCACGAACACCACAACAACGAACATTACAACAACGAATATCATAAAAACGACCATTACAACAACGAACACCACAACAACGAACACTACACTAATTAACACTACAACAACGAACATTACAACAACATACACTACAACAATGAACACTACAACAACAAACACTACATCAACGAACATTAAAACAATGAACACCACAACAACGAACACAACAACAACAACGAACACCATAACAACGAACACCATAACAACGAACACCATAACAACGAACACTACAACAACGAACACTACAACAACAAACACCAAAACAACGAACACTTCAACAACGAACACCACAACAACGAACACCACAACAACGAACATTTCAACAACGAACACTACAACAACGAACACTACAACAACGAACACAACAACAACGAACACCACAACAACGAACACCACAACAACGAATACCACAATAATGAACATCTCAACAACGAACACAACAACAACGAACACTACAACAACGAACACTACAACGTCGAACACTACAACAACGAACACTTCAACAACGAACACCACAAAAACGAACACTAAAACAACGAACACAACAACAACAAACACTTCAACAACGAATACTACAACAACGAACACCACAACAACGAACACCACAATAACGAACATCCTAAGAACGAACATCACAACAACGAACACATCAACAACGAACACCGCAACAACGAACACTACAAAACGAACACCACAACAAAGAACACCACAACAAAGAACACCACAATAACAAACACCATAACAAAGAACACTACAACAACGAACACCACAACAACGAACATCTCAACAACGAACACCACAACAACGAATACTACAACAACGAACACTACAACAGCTAACACTACAACAAAGAAACATCTCAACAACGAACACCACAACAACGAACACTACAACAACGAACACCTCAAAACGAACACCACAACAACGTACACCACAATAACAAACACCATAACAAAGAACACTACAACAACGAACACCACAACAACGAACATCTCAACAACGAACACCACAACAACGAATACTACAACAACGAACACTACAACAACTAACACTACAACAAAGAAACATCTCAACAACGAACACCATAACAACGAACACTACAACAACGAACACCACATCAACGAACACCATAACAACGAACATCTTAACAACGAACATCTCAACAACGAACACTACAACAATGAACACTACAACAACGAACACCACAACAACGAACATCTCAACAACGAACACTATAACAAATAACACCACAAGAACGACCATCACAACAACGAACATCTCAACAACGAACATCTCAACAACGAACATCTCAACAACGAAGACTACAACAACGAACACCACATCACTGAACACTACAAAAACTAACATTACAACAACGAACACTACAATAACGATCACTACAACAACAAACACTACAACAACGAACGCTACAACAACGAACACCACAACAACGAACATTAGAACAACGAACACTACAACAACGAAGGTTATAAGAATAAACTCCACAACAACGGACATTACAACAAGGAACACTACAACAACGAACACTACAACAACATACACTACAACAACGAACACTACAACAACAAACACTACAACAACGAACATTAAAACAATGAACACCACAACAACGAACACAACAACAACAACGAACACTACAACAACGAACACTACAACAACAAACACCAAAACAACGAACACTTCAACAACGAACACCACAACAACGAACATCTCAACAACGAACACTGCAACAACGAACACCACAACAACGAACATCTCAACAACGAACACTACAACAATGAACACTACAACAACGAACACTACAAAAACGAACACTACAACAACGAACACTACAATAACGAACACCACAACAACAAACACCACAACAACGAACACCACATCACCGAACACCACAACAACGAACATCTCAACAACGAACATCTCAACAACGAACGTCTCAACAACGAACAGCTCAATAACGAACACTACAACAACGAACACTGCAAAACGAACACCACAACAACGAACATCTCAACAACGAACACTACAACAACGAACACTACAACAACGAACACTACAAAAACGAACACTACAAAAACGAACAGTACAATAACGAACACTGCAACAACAAACACTACAACAACGAACACCACATCACCGAACACCACAACAACGAACATCTCAACAACGAACATCTCAACAACGACCATCTCAACAACGACCATCTCAACAACGAACACTACAACAACGAACACCACAACAACGAACATTTCAACAACGAACACTACAACAACGAACACTACAACAACGAACACATCAACAACGAACACCACAACAACGAACACTACAACAACGAATACCACAACAATGAACATCTCAACAACGAACACTACAACAACAAACACAACAACAACGAACACTACAACAACGAACACTACAACGACGAACACTACAACAACGAACACTTCAACAAAGAACACCACAAAAACGAACACTAAAACAACGAACACAACAACAACGAACACTTCAACAACGAATACTACAACAACGAACACCACAACAACGAACACCACAATAACGAACATCCTAAGAACGAACATCACAACAACGAACACATCAACAACGAACACCGCAACAACGAACACTACAAAACGAACACCGCAACAATGAACACCACAACAACAAACACCATAACAAAGAACACTACAACAACGAACACCACAACAACGAACATCTCAACAACGAACACCACAACAACGAATACTACAACAACGAACACTACAACAACGAACACTACAACAAAGAAACATCTCAACAACGAACGCCACAACAACGAACACTACAAATACGAACATCTCAAAACGAACACCACAACAACGTACACCACAGCAACGCACACTAAAACAACGAACACTACAACAATGAACACTACAACAACGAACACTACAAAAACGAACACTACAAAAACCAACATCTCAACAATGAACACCACATCAACGACACTACAACAACGAACACCACATCAACGAACACCATAACAACGAACATCTTAACAACGAACATCTCAACAACGAACATTACAACAACGAACATCTCAAAACGAACACCACAACAACGCACACCACAACAACGCACACTAAAACAACGAACTTTACAACAATGAGCACTACAACAACGAACACTACAACAACGAACACTACAAAAACGAACATCTCAACAACGAACACCACAACAACGAACACTACAACAACGAACACTACAACTACGAACACTACAACAACGAACACCACATCAACGAACACCATAACAACGAACATCTTAACAACGAACATTTCAACATCGAACACTACAACAATGAACACTACAACAACGAACACCACAACAACAAACATCTCAACAACGAACACTATAAAAACTAACACAACAAGAACGACCATCACAACAACGAACATCTCAACAACGAACATCTCAATAACGAACACTACAACAACGAACACCACATCACTGAACACCACAACAACGAACATCTCAACAACGAACAACTCAACAACGAACATCTCAACAACGAACACTACAACAACGAACACAACAATAACGAACACTACAACAACAAACACTACAACAACGAACACCACATCACCGAACACCACAACAACGAACATCTCAACAACGAACATCTCAACAACGAACATCTCAACAACGAACATCTCAACAACGAACATCTCAACAACGAACATCTCAACAACAAACACCACAACAACGAACTTTACAACAACGAACATCTCAACAACGAACATCTCAACAACGAACATCTCAACAACGAACATCTCAACAACGAACATCTCAAAAACGAACAAGACAACAACGAACACCACAACAACGAACTCACAACAACGAACACCACAACAACGAACATTTCAACAACGAACATCGCAACAACGAACGTCTCAACAACGAACATCTCATCAACGAACAGTACAACAATGAACACTACAACAACGAACACCACAACAACGAACACTACAACAAAGAACACCACAACAACGAACTCCACAACAAAGAACTTGACAACCACGAACACCACAACAACGAACATTACAACAACGAACATCATAAAAAGGACCATTACAACAAAGAACACCACAACAACGAACTCACAACAACGAACACCACAACAACGAACATCTCAACAACGAACATCTCAACAACGAACGTCTCAACAACGAACATATCACCAACGAACAGTACAACAATGAACACTACAACAACGAACACCACAACAACGAACACTACAACAAAGAACAACACAACAACGAACTCCACAACAACGAACTTTACAACCACGAACACCACAACAACGAACATTACAACAACGAACACCACAACAACGAACACTACACTAATTAACACTACAACAACGAACATTACAACAACATACACTACAACAACGAACACTACAACAACAAACACTACATCAACGAACATTAAAACAATGAACACCACAACAACGAACACCATAACAACGAACACCATAACAACGAACACCATAACAACGAACACTACAACAACGAACACTACAACAACAAACACCAAAACAACGAACACTTCAACAACGAACACCACAACAACGAACACCACAACAACGAACATTTCAACAACGAACACTACAACAACGAACACTACAACAACGAACACAACAACAACGAACACCACAACCAACAACGAACACCACAACAACGAATACCACAACAATGAACATCTCAACAACGAACACAACAACAACGAACACTACAACAACGAACACTACAACGTCGAACACTACAACAACGAACACTTCAACAACGAACACCACAAAAACGAACACTAAAACAACGAACACAACAACAACAAACACTTCAACAACGAATACTACAACAACGAACACCACAACAACGAACACCACAATAACGAACATCCTAAGAACGAACATCACAACAACGAACACATCAACAACAAACACCGCAACAACGAACACTACAAAACGAACACCACAACAAAGAACACCACAATAACAAACACCATAACAAAGAACACTACAACAACGAACACCACAACAACGAACATCTCAACAACGAACACCACAACAACGAATACTAAAACAACGAACACTACAACAACTAACACTACAACAAAGAAACATCTCAACAACGAACACCATAACAACGAACACTACAACAACGAACACCACATCAACGAAAACCATAACAACGAACATCTTAACAACGAACATCTCAACAACGAACACTACAACAATGAACACTACAACAACGAACACCACAACAACGAACATCTCAACAACGAACACTATAACAAATAACACCACAAGAACGACCATCACAACAACGAACATCTCAACAACGAACATCTCAACAACGAACATCTCAACAACGAAGACTACAACAACGAACACCACATCACTGAACACTACAACAACTAACATTACAACAACGAACACTACAATAACGATCACTACAACAACAAACACTACAACAACGAACGCTACAACAACGAACACCACAACAACGAACATTACAACAACGAACACTACAACAACGAAGGTTATAAGAATAAACTCCACAACAACGGACATTACAACAAGGAACACTACAACAACGAACACTACAACAACGTACACTACAACAACGAACACTACAACAACAAACACTACAACAACGGACATTAAAACAATGAACACCACAACAACGAACACAACAACAACAACGAACACTACAACAACGAACACTACAACAACAAACACCAAAACAACGAACACTTCAACAACGAACACCACAACAACGAACATCTCAACAACGAACACTGCAACAACGAACACCACAACAACGAACATCTCAACAACGAACACTACAACAATGAACACTACAACAACGAACACTACAAAAACGAACACTACAACAACGAACACTACAATAACGAACACCACAACAACAAACACCACAACAACGAACACCACATCACCGAACACCACAACAACGAACATCTCAACAACGAACATCTCAACAACGAACGTCTCAACAACGAACATCTCAATAACGAACACTACAACAACGAACACTGCAAAACGAACACCACAACAACGAACATCTCAACAACGAACACTACAACAACGAACACTACAACAACGAACACTACAAAAACGAACACTACAAAAACGAACACCACAACAACGAACACTACAACAACGAATACCACAACAATGAACATCTCAACAACGAACACTACAACAACAAACACAACAACAACGAACACTACAACAACGAACACTACAACGACGAACACTACAACAACGAACACTTCAACAAAGAACACCACAAAAACGAACACTAAAACAACGAACACAACAACAACAAACACTTCAACAACGAATACTACAACAACGAACACCACAACAACGAACACCACAATAACGAACATCCTAAGAACGAACATCACAACAACGAACACATCAACAACGAACACCGCAACAACGAACACTACAACGACGAACACTACAACAACGAACACTTCAACAAAGAACACCACAAAAACGAACACTAAAACAACGAACACAACAACAACGAACACTTCAACAACGAATACTACAACAACGAACACCACAACAACGAACACCACAATAACGAACATCCTAAGAACGAACATCACAACAACGAACACATCAACAACGAACACCGCAACAACGAACACTACAAAACGAACACCGCAACAATGAACACCACAACAACAAACACCATAACAAAGAACACTACAACAACGAACACCACAACAACGAACATCTCAACAACGAACACCACAACAACGAATACTACAACAACGAACACTACAACAACGAACACTACAACAAAGAAACATCTCAACAACGAACGCCACAACAACGAACACTACAAATACGAACATCTCAAAACGAACACCACAACAACGTACACCACAGCAACGCACACTAAAACAACGAACACTACAACAATGAACACTACAACAACGAACACTACAAAAACGAACACTACAAAAACCAACATCTCAACAATGAACACCACATCAACGACACTACAACAACGAACACCACATCAACGAACACCATAACAACGAACATCTTAACAACGAACATCTCAACAACGAACATTACAACAACGAACATCTCAAAACGAACACCACAACAACGCACACCACAACAACGCACACTAAAACAACGAACTTTACAACAATGAGCACTACAACAACGAACACTACAACAACGAACACTACAAAAACGAACATCTCAACAACGAACACCACAACAACGAACACTACAACAACGAACACTACAACTACGAACACTACAACAACGAACACCACATCAACGAACACCATAACAACGAACATCTTAACAACGAACATCTCAACATCGAACACTACAACAATGAACACTACAACAACGAACACCACAACAACAAACATCTCAACAACGAACACTATAACAACTAACACAACAAGAACGACCATCACAACAACGAACATCTCAACAACGAACATCTCAATAACGAACACTACAACAACGAACACCACATCACTGAACACCACAACAACGAACATCTCAACAACGAACAACTCAACAACGAACATCTCAACAACGAACACTACAACAACGAACACAACAATAACGAACACTACAACAACAAACACTACAACAACGAACACCACAACACCGAACACCACAACAACGAACATCTCAACAACGAACATCTCAACAACGAACATCTCAACAACGAACATCTCAACAACGAACATCTCAACAACGAACATCTCAACAACGAACATCTCAAAAACGAACAAGACAACAACGAACACCACAACAACGAACTCACAACAACGAACACCACAACAACGAACATTTCAACAACGAACATCGCAACAACGAACGTCTCAACAACGAACATCTCATCAACGAACAGTACAACAATGAACACTACAACAACGAACACCACAACAACGAACACTACAACAAAGAACACCACAACAACGAACTCCACAACAACGAACTTGACAACCACGAACACCACAACAACGAACATTACAACAACGAACATCATAAAAACGACCATTACAACAAAGAACACCACAACAACGAACTCACAACAACGAACACCACAACAACGAACATCTCAACAACGAACATCTCAACAACGAACGTCTCAACAACGAACATATCACCAACGAACAGTACAACAATGAACACTACAACAACGAACACCACAACAACGAACACTACAACAAAGAACAACACAACAACGAACTCCACAACAACGAACTTTACAACCACGAACACCACAACAACGAACATTACAACAACGAACACCACAACAACGAACACTACACTAATTAACACTACAACAACGAACATTACAACAACATACACTACAACAACGAACACTACAACAACAAACACTACATCAACGAACATTAAAACAATGAACACCACAACAACGAACACCACAACAACGAACACCATAACAACGAACACCATAACAACGAACACTACAACAACGAACACTACAACAACAAACACCAAAACAACGAACACTTCAACAACGAACACCACAACAACGAACACCACAACAACGAACATTTCAACAACGAACACTACAACAACGAACACTACAACAACGAACACAACAACAACGAACACCACAACCAACAACGAACACCACAACAACGAATACCACAACAATGAACATCTCAACAACGAACACAACAACAACGAACACTACAACAACGAACACTACAACGTCGAACACTACAACAACGAACACTTCAACAACGAACACCACAAAAACGAACACTAAAACAACGAACACAACAACAACAAACACTTCAACAACGAATACTACAACAACGAACACCACAACAACGAACACCACAATAACGAACATCCTAAGAACGAACATCACAACAACGAACACTTCAACAACGAACACCGCAACAACGAACACTACAAAACGAACACCACAACAAAGAACACCACAATAACAAACACCATAACAAAGAACACTACAACAACGAACACCACAACAACGAACATCTCAACAACGAACACCACAACAACGAATACTACAACAACGAACACTACAACAGCTAACACTACAACAAAGAAACATCTCAACAACGAACACCACAACAACGAACACTACAACAACGAACACCTCAAAACGAACACCACAACAACGTACACCACAATAACAAACACCATAACAAAGAACACTACAACAACGAACACCACAACAACGAACATCTCAACAACGAACACCACAACAACGAATACTAAAACAACGAACACTACAACAACTAACACTACAACAAAGAAACATCTCAACAACGAACACCATAACAACGAACACTACAACAACGAACACCACATCAACGAAAACCATAACAACGAACATCTTAACAACGAACATCTCAACAACGAACACTACAACAATGAACACTACAACAACGAACACCACAACAACGAACATCTCAACAACGAACACTATAACAAATAACACCACAAGAACGACCATCACAACAACGAACATCTCAACAACGAACATCTCAACAACGAACATCTCAACAACGAAGACTACAACAACGAACACCACATAACTGAACACTACAACAACTAACATTACAACAACGAACACTACAATAACGATCACTACAACAACAAACACTACAACAACGAACGCTACAACAACGAACACCACAACAACGAACATTAGAACAACGAACACTACAACAACGAAGGTTATAAGAATAAACTCCACAACAACGGACATTACAACAAGGAACACTACAACAACGAACACTACAACAACATACACTACAACAACGAACACTACAACAACAAACACTACAACAACGGACATTAAAACAATGAACACCACAACAACGAACACAACAACAACAACGAACACTACAACAACGAACACTACAACAACAAACACCAAAACAACGAACACTTCAACAACGAACACCACAACAACGAACATCTCAACAACGAACACTGCAACAACGAACACCACAACAACGAACATCTCAACAACGAACACTACAACAATGAACACTACAACAACGAACACTACAAAAACGAACACTACAACAACGAACACTACAATAACGAACACCACAACAACAAACACCACAACAACGAACACCACATCACCGAACACCACAACAACGAACATCTCAACAACGAACATCTCAACAACGAACGTCTCAACAACGAACATCTCAATAACGAACACTACAACAACGAACACTGCAAAACGAACACCACAACAACGAACATCTCAACAACGAACACTACAACAACGAACACTACAACAACGAACACTACAAAAACGAACACTACAAAAACGAACAGTACAATAACGAACACTGCAACAACAAACACTACAACAACGAACACCACATCACCGAACACCACAACAACGAACATCTCAACAACGACCATCTCAACAACGAACACTACAACAACGAACACCACAACAACGAACATTTCAACAACGAACACTACAACAACGAACACTACAACAACGAACACATCAACAACGAACACCACAACAACGAACACTACAACAACGAATACCACAACAATGAACATCTCAACAACGAACACTACAACAACAAACACAACAACAACGAACACTACAACAACGAACACTACAACGACGAACACTACAACAACGAACACTTCAACAAAGAACACCACAAAAACGAACACTAAAACAACGAACACAACAACAACGAACACTTCAACAACGAATACTACAACAACGAACACCACAATAACGAACACCACAATAACGAACATCCTAAGAACGAACATCACAACAACGAACACATCAACAACGAACACCGCAACAACGAACACTACAAAACGAACACCACAACAATGAACACCACAACAACAAACACCATAACAAAGAACACTACAACAACGAACACCACAACAACGAACATCTCAACAACGAACACCACAACAACGAATACTACAACAACGAACACTACAACAACGAACACTACAACAAAGAAACATCTCAACAACGAACACCACAACAACGAACACTACAAATACGAACATCTCAAAACGAACACCACAACAACGTACACCACAGCAACGCACACTAAAACAACGAACACTACAACAATGAACACAACAACAACGAACACTACAAAAACGAACACTACAAAAACCAACATCTCAACAATGAACACCACATCAACGACACTACAACAACGAACACCACATCAACGAACACCATAACAACGAACATCTTAACAACGAACATCTCAACAACGAACACTACAACAATGAACACTACAACAACGAACACCACAACAACGAACATCTCAACAACGAACACTATAACAAATAACACCACAAGAACGACCATCACAACAACGAACATCTCAACAACGAACATCTCAACAACGAACATCTCAACAACGAAGACTACAACAACGAACACCACATCACTGAACACTACAACAACTAACATTACAACAACGAACACTACAATAACGATCACTACAACAACAAACACTACAACAACGAACACCACAACAACGAACACCACAACAACAAACACTACAGCAACGAACACCACAACAACGAAATTTACAACAATGAACACTACAACAACTAACATTACAACAACGAACACCACAATAACGATCACTACAACAACAAACACTACAACAACGAACGCTACAACAACGAACACCACAACAACGAACATTAGAACAACGAACACTACAACAACGAAGGTTATAAGAATAAACTCCACAACAACGGACATTACAACAAGGAACACTACAACAACGAACACTACAACAACATACACTACAACAACGAACACTACAACAACAAACACTACAACAACGAACATTAAAACAATGAACACCACAACAACGAACACATCAACAACAACGAACACTACAACAACGAACACTACAACAACAAACACCAAAACAACGAACACTTCAACAACGAACACCACAACAACGAACATCTCAACAACGAACACTGCAACAACGAACACCACAACAACGAACATCTCAACAACGAACACTACAACAATGAACACTACAACAACGAACACTACAAAAACGAACACTACAACAACGAACACTACAATAACGAACACCACAACAACAAACACCACAACAACGAACACCACATCACCGAACACCACAACAACGAACATCTCAACAACGAACATCTCAACAACGAACGTCTCAACAACGAACATCTCAATAACGAACACTACAACAACGAACACTGCAAAACGAACACCACAACAACGAACATCTCAACAACGAACACTACAACAACGAACACTACAACAACGAACACTACAAAAACGAACACTACAAAAACGAACAGTACAATAACGAACACTGCAACAACAAACACTACAACAACGAACACCACATCACCGAACACCACAACAACGAACATCTCAACAACGAACATCTCAACAACGACCATCTCAACAACGACTATCTCAACAACGAACACTACAACAACGAACACCACAACAACGAACATTTCAACAACGAACACTACAACAACGAACACTACAACAACGAACACATCAACAACGAACACCACAACAACGAACACTACAACAACGAATACCACAACAATGAACATCTCAACAACGAACACTACAACAACAAACACAACAACAACGAACACTACAACAACGAACACTACAACGACGAACACTACAACAACGAACACTTCAACAAAGAACACCACAAAAACGAACACTAAAACAACGAACACAACAACAACGAACACTTCAACAACGAATACTACAACAACGAACACCACAACAACGAACACCACAATAACGAACATCCTAAGAACGAACATCACAACAACGAACACATCAACAACGAACACCGCAACAACGAACACTACAAAACGACCACCACAACAATGAACACCACAACAACAAACACCTTAATAAAGAACACTACAACAACGAACACCACAACAACGAACATCTCAACAACGAACACCACAACAACGAATACTACAACAACGAACACTACAACAACGAACACTACAACAAAGAAACATCTCAGCAACGAACACCACAACAACGAACACTACAAATACGAACATCTCAAAACGAACACCACAACAACGTACACCACAGCAACGCACACTAAAACAACGAACACTACAACAATGAACACTACAACAACGAACACTACAAAAACGAACACTACAAAAACCAACATCTCAACAATGAACACCACATCAACGACACTACAACAACGAACACCACATCAACGAACATCATAACAACGAACATCTTAACAACGAACATCTCAACAACGAACACTACAACAATGAACACTACAACAACGAACACCACAACAACGAACATCTCAACAACGAACACTATAACAAATAACACCACAAGAACGACCATCACAACAACGAACATCTCAACAACGAACATCTCAACAACGAACACTACAACAACGAACACCACATCACTGAACACTACAACAACTAACATTACAACAACGAACACTACAATAACGATCACTACAACAACAAACACTACAACAACGAACGCTACAACAACGAACACCACAACAACGAACATTAGAACAACGAACACTACAACATCGAAGGTTATAAGAATAAACCCCACAACAACGGACATTACAACAAGGAACACTACAACAACGAACACTGCAACAGCATACACTACAACAACGAACACTACAACAACAAACACTACAACAACGAACACTACAACAACAAACACTACAACAACGAACATAAAAACAATGAACACCACAACAACGAACACTATAACAACGAACACTACAACAACGAACACTACAACAACAAACACCAAAACAACGAACACTTCAACAACGAACACCACAACAACGAACATCTCAACAACGAACACTGCAACAACGAACACCACAACAACGAACATCTCATCAACGAACACTACAACAACGAACACTACAAAAACGAACACTACAACAACGAACACTACAATAACGAACACTACAACAACAAACACTACAACAAAGAACACCACATCACCGAACACCACAACAACGAACATCTCAACAACGAACATCTCAACAACGAACATCTCAACAACGAACACTACAACAACGAACACTACAACGACGAACACTACAACAACGAACACTTCATTAACGAACACCACAAAAACGAACACAACAACAATGAACAACACAACAACGAACACCACAACAACGAAAACCACAACAATGAACATCTCAACAACGAACACTACAACAACGAACACAACAACAACGAACACTACAACAACGAACACTACAACGACGAACACTACAACAACGAACACTTCAACAACGAACACCAAAAAACGAACACTAAAAAAACCAACACTACAACAACGAACACTTCAACAACGAATACTACAACAACGAACACCACAACAACGAACACCACAATAACGAACATCTCAAGAACAAACATCACAACAACGAACACATCAACAACGAACACCACAACAACGAACACTACAAAACGAACACCACAACAATGAACACCACAACAACGAACACCACAAAAACGAATACTGCAACAACGAACACCACGACCTCTAACAAAACAACAACAACGAACACCACAACAACGAACACCACAACAACGAACACTACAACAACGAACATCTCAAAACGAACACCACAACAACGCACACCATAACAACGCACACTAAAACAACGAACTTTACAACAATGAGCACTACAACAACGAACACTACAACAACGAACACTACAACAACGAACACTACAAAAACGAACATCTCAACAACGAACACCACAACAACGAACACTACAACAACGAACACTACAACAACGAACACTACAACAACGAACACCACATCAACGAACACCACAACAACGAACATCTTAACAACGAACATCTCAACATCGAACACTACAACAATGAACACTACAACAACGAACACCACAACAACGAACATCTCAACAACGAACACTATAACAACTAACACAACAAGAACGACCATCACAACAACGAACATCTCAACAACGAACATCTCAATAACGAACACTACAACAAAGAAACATCTCAGCAACGAACACCACAACAACGAACACTACAAATACGAACATCTCAAAACGAACACCACAACAACGTACACCACAGCAACGCACACTAAAACAACGAACAATACAACAATGAACACTACAACAACGAACACTACAAAAACGAACACTACAAAAACCAACATCTCAACAATGAACACCACATCAACGACACTACAACAACGAACACCACATCAACGAACATCATAACAACGAACATCTTAACAACGAACATCTCAACAACGAACACTACAACAATGAACACTACAACAACGAACACCACAACAACGAACATCTCAACAACGAACACTATAACAAATAACACCACAAGAACGACCATCACAACAACGAACATCTCAACAACGAACATCTCAACAACGAACACTACAACAACGAACACCACATCACTGAACACTACAACAACTAACATTACAACAACGAACACTACAATAACGATCACTACAACAACAAACACTACAACAACGAACGCTACAACAACGAACACCACAACAACGAACATTAGAACAACGAACACTACAACATCGAAGGTTATAAGAATAAACCCCACAACAACGGACATTACAACAAGCAACACTACAACAACGAACACTGCAACAGCATACACTACAACAACGAACACTACAACAACAAACACTACAACAACGAACACTACAACAACAAACACTACAACAACGAACATAAAAACAATGAACACCACAACAACGAACACTATAACAACGAACACTACAACAACGAACACTACAACAACAAACACCAAAACAACGAACACTTCAACAACGAACACCACAACAACGAACATCTCAACAACGAACACTGCAACAACGAACACCACAACAACGAACATCTCATCAACGAACACTACAACAACGAACACTACAAAAACGAACACTACAACAACGAACACTACAATAACGAACACTACAACAACAAACACTACAACAAAGAACACCACATCACCGAACACCACAACAACGAACATCTCAACAACGAACATCTCAACAACGAACATCTCAACAACGAACACTACAACAACGAACACTACAACGACGAACACTACAACAACGAACACTTCATTAACGAACACCACAAAAACGAACACAACAACAATGAACAACACAACAACGAACACCACAACAACGAAAACCACAACAATGAACATCTCAACAACGAACACTACAACAACGAACACAACAACAACGAACACTACAACAACGAACACTACAACGACGAACACTACAACAACGAACACTTCAACAACGAACACCAAAAAACGAACACTAAAAAAACCAACACTACAACAACGAACACTTCAACAACGAATACTACAACAACGAACACCACAACAACGAACACCACAATAACGAACATCTCAAGAACAAACATCACAACAACGAACACATCAACAACGAACACCACAACAACGAACACTACAAAACGAACACCACAACAATGAACACCACAACAACGAACACCACAAAAACGAATACTGCAACAACGAACACCACGACCTCTAACAAAACAACAACAACGAACACCACAACAACGAACACCACAACAACGAACACTACAACAACGAACATCTCAAAACGAACACCACAACAACGCACACCACAACAACGCACACTAAAACAACGAACTTTACAACAATGAGCACTACAACAACGAACACTACAACAACGAACACTACAAAAACGAACATCTCAACAACGAACACCACAACAACGAACACTACAACAACGAACACTACAACAACGAACACTACAACAACGAACACCACATCAACGAACACCACAACAACGAACATCTTAACAACGAACATCTCAACATCGAACACTACAACAATGAACACTACAACAACGAACACCACAACAACGAACATCTCAACAACGAACACTATAACAACTAACACAACAAGAACGACCATCACAACAACGAACATCTCAACAACGAACATCTCAATAACGAACACTACAACAACGAACACCACATCACTGAACACCACAACAACGAACATCTCAACAACGAACAACTCAACAACGAACATCTCAACAACAAACACTACAACAACGAACACAACAATAACGAACACTACAACAACAAACACTACAACAACGAACACCACATCACCGAACACCACAACAACGAACATCTCAACAACGAACATCTCAACAACGAACATCTCAACAACGAACATCTCAACAACAAACACCACAACAACGAACTTTACAACAACGAACATCTCAACAACGAACATCTCAACAACGAACATCTCAACAACGAACATCTCAAAAACGAACAAGACAACAACGAACAACACAACAACGAACTCACAACAACGAACACCACAACAACGAACATCTCAACAACGAACACTGCAACAACGAACACCACAACAACGAACATCTCATCAACGAACACTACAACAACGAACACTACAAAAACGAACACTACAACAACGAACACTACAATAACGAACACTACAACAACAAACACTACAACAAAGAACACCACATCACCGAACACCACAACAACGAACATCTCAACAACGAACATCTCAACAACGAACATCTCAACAACGAACACTACAACAACGAACACTACAACGACGAACACTACAACAACGAACACTTCATTAACGAACACCACAAAAACGAACACAACAACAATGAACAACACAACAACGAACACCACAACAACGAAAACCACAACAATGAACATCTCAACAACGAACACTACAACAACGAACACAACAACAACGAACACTACAACAACGAACACTACAACGACGAACACTACAACAACGAACACTTCAACAACGAACACCAAAAAACGAACACTAAAAAAACCAACACTACAACAACGAACACTTCAACAACGAATACTACAACAACGAACACCACAACAACGAACATAAAAACAATGAACACCACAACAACGAACACTATAACAACGAACACTACAACAACGAACACTACAACAACAAACACCAAAACAACGAACACTTCAACAACGAACACCACAACAACGAACATCTCAACAACGAACACTGCAACAACGAACACCACAACAACGAACATCTCATCAACGAACACTACAACAACGAACACTACAAAAACGAACACTACAACAACGAACACTACAATAACGAACACTACAACAACAAACACTACAACAAAGAACACCACATCACCGAACACCACAACAACGAACATCTCAACAACGAACATCTCAACAACGAACATCTCAACAACGAACACTACAACAACGAACACTACAACGACGAACACTACAACAACGAACACTTCATTAACGAACACCACAAAAACGAACACAACAACAATGAACAACACAACAACGAACACCACAACAACGAAAACCACAACAATGAACATCTCAACAACGAACACTACAACAACGAACACAACAACAACGAACACTACAACAACGAACACTACAACGACGAACACTACAACAACGAACACTTCAACAACGAACACCAAAAAACGAACACTAAAAAAACCAACACTACAACAACGAACACTTCAACAACGAATACTACAACAACGAACACCACAACAACGAACACCACAATAACGAACATCTCAAGAACAAACATCACAACAACGAACACATCAACAACGAACACCACAACAACGAACACTACAAAACGAACACCACAACAATGAACACCACAACAACGAACACCACAAAAACGAATACTGCAACAACGAACACCACGACCTCTAACAAAACAACAACAACGAACACCACAACAACGAACACCACAACAACGAACACTACAACAACGAACATCTCAAAACGAACACCACAACAACGCACACTAAAACAACGAACTTTACAACAATGAGCACTACAACAACGAACACTACAACAACGAACACTACAAAAACGAACATCTCAACAACGAACACCACAACAACGAACACTACAACAACGAACACTACAACAACGAACACTACAACAACGAACACCACATCAACGAACACCACAACAACGAACATCTTAACAACGAACATCTCAACATCGAACACTACAACAATGAACACTACAACAACGAACACCACAACAACGAACATCTCAACAACGAACACTATAACAACTAACACAACAAGAACGACCATCACAACAACGAACATCTCAACAACGAACATCTCAATAACGAACACTACAACAAAGAAACATCTCAGCAACGAACACCACAACAACGAACACTACAAATACGAACATCTCAAAACGAACACCACAACAACGTACACCACAGCAACGCACACTAAAACAACGAACACTACAACAATGAACACTACAACAACGAACACTACAAAAACGAACACTACAAAAACCAACATCTCAACAATGAACACCACATCAACGACACTACAACAACGAACACCACATCAACGAACATCATAACAACGAACATCTTAACAACGAACATCTCAACAACGAACACTACAACAATGAACACTACAACAACGAACACCACAACAACGAACATCTCAACAACGAACACTATAACAAATAACACCACAAGAACGACCATCACAACAACGAACATCTCAACAACGAACATCTCAACAACGAACACTACAACAACGAACACCACATCACTGAACACTACAACAACTAACATTACAACAACGAACACTACAATAACGATCACTACAACAACAAACACTACAACAACGAACGCTACAACAACGAACACCACAACAACGAACATTAGAACAACGAACACTACAACATCGAAGGTTATAAGAATAAACCCCACAACAACGGACATTACAACAAGGAACACTACAACAACGAACACTGCAACAGCATACACTACAACAACGAACACTACAACAACAAACACTACAACAACGAACACTACAACAACAAACACTACAACAACGAACATAAAAACAATGAACACCACAACAACGAACACTATAACAACGAACACTACAACAACGAACACTACAACAACAAACACCAAAACAACGAACACTTCAACAACGAACACCACAACAACGAACATCTCAACAACGAACACTGCAACAACGAACACCACAACAACGAACATCTCATCAACGAACACTACAACAACGAACACTACAAAAACGAACACTACAACAACGAACACTACAATAACGAACACTACAACAACAAACACTACAACAAAGAACACCACATCACCGAACACCACAACAACGAACATCTCAACAACGAACATCTCAACAACGAACATCTCAACAACGAACACTACAACAACGAACACTACAACGACGAACACTACAACAACGAACACTTCATTAACGAACACCACAAAAACGAACACAACAACAATGAACAACACAACAACGAACACCACAACAACGAAAACCACAACAATGAACATCTCAACAACGAACACTACAACAACGAACACAACAACAACGAACACTACAACAACGAACACTACAACGACGAACACTACAACAACGAACACTTCAACAACGAACACCAAAAAACGAACACTAAAAAAACCAACACTACAACAACGAACACTTCAACAACGAATACTACAACAACGAACACCACAACAACGAACACCACAATAACGAACATCTCAAGAACAAACATCACAACAACGAACACATCAACAACGAACACCACAACAACGAACACTACAAAACGAACACCACAACAATGAACACCACAACAACGAACACCACAAAAACGAATACTGCAACAACGAACACCACGACCTCTAACAAAACAACAACAACGAACACCACAACAACGAACACCACAACAACGAACACTACAACAACGAACATCTCAAAACGAACACCACAACAACGCACACCACAACAACGCACACTAAAACAACGAACTTTACAACAATGAGCACTACAACAACGAACACTACAACAACGAACACTACAAAAACGAACATCTCAACAACGAACACCACAACAACGAACACTACAACAACGAACACTACAACAACGAACACTACAACAACGAACACCACATCAACGAACACCACAACAACGAACATCTTAACAACGAACATCTCAACATCGAACACTACAACAATGAACACTACAACAACGAACACCACAACAACGAACATCTCAACAACGAACACTATAACAACTAACACAACAAGAACGACCATCACAACAACGAACATCTCAACAACGAACATCTCAATAACGAACACTACAACAACGAACACCACATCACTGAACACCACAACAACGAACATCTCAACAACGAACAACTCAACAACGAACATCTCAACAACAAACACTACAACAACGAACACAACAATAACGAACACTACAACAACAAACACTACAACAACGAACACCACATCACCGAACACCACAACAACGAACATCTCAACAACGAACATCTCAACAACGAACATCTCAACAACGAACATCTCAACAACAAACACCACAACAACGAACTTTACAACAACGAACATCTCAACAACGAACATCTCAACAACGAACATCTCAACAACGAACATCTCAACAACGAACATCTCAAAAACGAACAAGACAACAACGAACAACACAACAACGAACTCACAACAACGAACACCACAACAACGAACATCTCAACAACGAACATCTCAACAACGAACGTCTCAACAACGAACATCTCATCAACGAACAGTACAACAATGAACACTACAACAACGAACACCACAACAACGAACACTACAACAAAGAACACCACAACAACGAACTCCACAACAAAGAACTTTACAACCACGAACACCACAACAACGAACATTACAACAACGAACATCATAAAAACGACCATTACAACAAAGAACACCACAACAACGAACTCACAACAACGAACACCACAACAACGAACATCTCAACAACGAACATCTCAACAACGAACGTCTCAACAACGAACATCTCACCAACGAACAGTACAACAATGAACACTACAACAACGAACACCACAACAACGAACACTACAACAAAGAACAACACAACAACGAACTCCACAACAACGAACTTTACAACCACGAACACCACAACAACGAACATTACAACAACGAACACCACAACAACGAACACTACACTAATTAACACTACAACAACGAACATTACAACAACATACACTACAACAACGAACACTACAACAACAAACACTACATCAACGAACATTAAAACAATGAACACCACAACAACGAACACCATAACAACGAACACCATAACAACGAACACCATAACAACGAACACTACAACAACGAACACTACAACAACAAACACCAAAACAACGAACACTTCAACAACGAACACCACAACAACGAACACCACAACAACGAACATTTCAACAACGAACACTACAACAACGAACACTACAACAACGAACACAACAACAACGAACACCACAACACTGAACACTACAACAACTAACATTACAACAACGAACACTACAATAACGATCACTACAACAACAAACACTACAACAACGAACGCTACAACAACGAACACCACAACAACGAACATTAGAACAACGAACACTACAACAACGAAGGTTATAAGAATAAACTCCACAACAACGGACATTACAACAAGGAACACTACAACAACGAACACTACAACAACATACACAACAACAACGAACACTACAACAACAAACACTACAACAACGGACATTAAAACAATGAACACCACAACAACGAACACAACAACAACAACGAACACTACAACAACGAACACTACAACAACAAACACCAAAACAACGAACACTTCAACAACGAACACCACAACAACGAACATCTCAACAACGAACACTGCAACAACGAACACCACAACAACGAACATCTCAACAACGAACACTACAACAATGAACACTACAACAACGAACACTACAAAAACGAACACTACAACAACGAACACTACAATAACGAACACCACAACAACAAACACCACAACAACGAACACCACATCACCGAACACCACAACAACGAACATCTCAACAACGAACATCTCAACAACGAACGTCTCAACAACGAACATCTCAATAACGAACACTACAACAACGAACACTGCAAAACGAACACCACAACAACGAACATCTCAACAACGAACACTACAACAACGAACACTACAACAACGAACACTACAAAAACGAACACTACAAAAACGAACAGTACAATAACGAACACTGCAACAACAAACACTACAACAACGAACACCACATCACCGAACACCACAACAACGAACATCTCAACAACGAACATCTCAACAACGACCATCTCAACAACGACCATCTCAACAACGAACACTACAACAACGAACACCACAACAACGAACATTTCAACAACGAACACTACAACAACGAACACTACAACAACGAACACATCAACAACGAACACCACAACAACGAACACTACAACAACGAATACCACAACAATGAACATCTCAACAACGAACACTACAACAACAAACACAACAACAACGAACACTACAACAACGAACACTACAACGACGAACACTACAACAACGAACACTTCAACAAAGAACACCACAAAAACGAACACTAAAACAACGAACACAACAACAACGAACACTTCAACAACGAATACTACAACAACGAACACCACAATAACGAACACCACAATAACGAACATCCTAAGAACGAACATCACAACAACGAACACATCAACAACGAACACCGCAACAACGAACACTACAAAACGAACACCACAACAATGAACACCACAACAACAAACACCATAACAAAGAACACTACAACAACGAACACCACAACAACGAACATCTCAACAACGAACACCACAACAACGAATACTACAACAACGAACACTACAACAACGAACACTACAACAAAGAAACATCTCAACAACGAACACCACAACAACGAACACTACAAATACGAACATCTCAAAACGAACACCACAACAACGTACACCACAGCAACGCACACTAAAACAACGAACACTACAACAATGAACACATCAACAACGAACACTACAAAAACGAACACTACAAAAACCAACATCTCAACAATGAACACCACATCAACGACACTACAACAACGAACACCACATCAACGAACACCATAACAACGAACATCTTAACAACGAACATCTCAACAACGAACACTACAACAATGAACACTACAACAACGAACACCACAACAACGAACATCTCAACAACGAACACTATAACAAATAACACCACAAGAACGACCATCACAACAACGAACATCTCAACAACGAACATCTCAACAACGAACATCTCAACAACGAAGACTACAACAACGAACACCACATCACTAAACACTACAACAACTAACATTACAACAACGAACACTACAATAACGATCACTACAACAACAAACACTACAACAACGAACACCACAACAACGAACACCACAACAACAAACACTACAGCAACGAACACCACAACAACGAAATTTACAACAATGAACACTACAACAACTAACATTACAACAACGAACACCACAATAACGATCACTACAACAACAAACACTACAACAACGAACGCTACAACAACGAACACCACAACAACGAACATTAGAACAACGAACACTACAACAACGAAGGTTATAAGAATAAACTCCACAACAACGGACATTACAACAAGGAACACTACAACAACGAACACTACAACAACATACACTACAACAACGAACACTACAACAACAAACACTACAACAACGAACATTAAAACAATGAACACCACAACAACGAACACATCAACAACAACGAACACTACAACAACGAACACTACAACAACAAACACCAAAACAACGAACACTTCAACAACGAACACCACAACAACGAACATCTCAACAACGAACACTGCAACAACGAACACCACAACAACGAACATCTCAACAACGAACACTACAACAATGAACACTACAACAACGAACACTACAAAAACGAACACTACAACAACGAACACTACAATAACGAACACCACAACAACAAACACCACAACAACGAACACCACATCACCGAACACCACAACAACGAACATCTCAACAACGAACATCTCAACAACGAACGTCTCAACAACGAACATCTCAATAACGAACACTACAACAACGAACACTGCAAAACGAACACCACAACAACGAACATCTCAACAACGAACACTACAACAACGAACACTACAACAACGAACACTACAAAAACGAACACTACAAAAACGAACAGTACAATAACGAACACTGCAACAACAAACACTACAACAACGAACACCACATCACCGAACACCACAACAACGAACATCTCAACAACGAACATCTCAACAACGACCATCTCAACAACGACTATCTCAACAACGAACACTACAACAACGAACACCACAACAACGAACATTTCAACAACGAACACTACAACAACGAACACTACAACAACGAACACATCAACAACGAACACCACAACAACGAACACTACAACAACGAATACCACAACAATGAACATCTCAACAACGAACACTACAACAACAAACACAACAACAACGAACACTACAACAACGAACACTACAACGACGAACACTACAACAACGAACACTTCAACAAAGAACACCACAAAAACGAACACTAAAACAACGAACACAACAACAACGAACACTTCAACAACGAATACTACAACAACGAACACCACAACAACGAACACCACAATAACGAACATCCTAAGAACGAACATCACAACAACGAACACATCAACAACGAACACCGCAACAACGAACACTACAAAACGAACACCACAACAATGAACACCACAACAACAAACACCATAATAAAGAACACTACAACAACGAACACCACAACAACGAACATCTCAACAACGAACACCACAACAACGAATACTACAACAACGAACACTACAACAACGAACACTACAACAAAGAAACATCTCAACAACGAACACCACAACAACGAACACTACAAATACGAACATCTCAAAACGAACACCACAACAACGTACACCACAGCAACGCACACTAAAACAACGAACACTACAACAATGAACACTACAACAACGAACACTACAAAAACGAACACTACAAAAACCAACATCTCAACAATGAACACCACATCAACGACACTACAACAACGAACACCACATCAACGAACACCATAACAACGAACATCTTAACAACGAACATCTCAACAACGAACACTACAACAATGAACACTACAACAACGAACACCACAACAACGAACATCTCAACAACGAACACTATAACAAATAACACCACAAGAACGACCATCACAACAACGAACATCTCAACAACGAACATCTCAACAACGAACACTACAACAACGAACACCACATCACTGAACACTACAACAACTAACATTACAACAACGAACACTACAATAACGATCACTACAACAACAAACACTACAACAACGAACGCTACAACAACGAACACCACAACAACGAACATTAGAACAACGAACACTACAACATCGAAGGTTATAAGAATAAACCCCACAACAACGGACATTACAACAAGGAACACTACAACAACGAACACTACAACAGCATACACTACAACAACGAACACTACAACAACAAACACTACAACAACGAACACTACAACAACAAACACTACAACAACGAACATAAAAACAATGAACACCACAACAACGAACACTATAACAACGAACACTACAACAACGAACACTACAACAACAAACACCAAAACAACGAACACTTCAACAACGAACACCACAACAACGAACATCTCAACAACGAACACTGCAACAACGAACACCACAACAACGAACATCTCATCAACGAACACTACAACAACGAACACTACAAAAACGAACACTACAACAACGAACACTACAATAACGAACACTACAACAACAAACACTACAACAAAGAACACCACATCACCGAACACCACAACAACGAACATCTCAACAACGAACATCTCAACAACGAACATCTCAACAACGAACACTACAACAACGAACACTACAACGACGAACACTACAACAACGAACACTTCATTAACGAACACCACAAAAACGAACACAACAACAATGAACAACACAACAACGAACACCACAACAACGTAAACCACAACAATGAACATCTCAACAACGAACACTACAACAACGAACACAACAACAACGAACACTACAACAACGAACACTACAACGACGAACACTACAACAACGAACACTTCAACAACGAACACCAAAAAACGAACACTAAAAAAACCAACACTACAACAACGAACACTTCAACAACGAATACTACAACAACGAACACCACAACAACGAACACCACAATAACGAACATCTCAAGAACAAACATCACAACAACGAACACATCAACAATGAACACCACAACAACGAACACTACAAAACGAACACCACAACAATGAACACCACAACAACGAACACCACAAAAACGAATACTGCAACAACGAACACTACAGCAACGAACATCACAACAACGAACACCACGACCTCTAACAAAACAACAACAACGAACACCACAACAACGAACACCACAACAACGAACACTACAACAACGAACATCTCAAAACGAACACCACAACAACGCACACCACAACAACGCACACTAAAACAACGAACTTTACAACAATGAGCACTACAACAACGAACACTACAACAACGAACACTACAAAAACGAACATCTCAACAACGAACACCACAACAACGAACACTACAACAACGAACACTACAACAACGAACACTACAACAACGAACACCACATCAACGAACACCACAACAACGAACATCTTAACAACGAACATCTCAACATCGAACACTACAACAATGAACACTACAACAACGAACACCACAACAACGAACATCTCAACAACGAACACTATAACAACTAACACAACAAGAACGACCATCACAACAACGAACATCTCAACAACGAACATCTCAATAACGAACACTACAACAACGAACACCACATCACTGAACACCACAACAACGAACATCTCAACAACGAACAACTCAACAACGAACATCTCAACAACAAACACTACAACAACGAACACAACAATAACGAACACTACAACAACAAACACTACAACAACGAACACCACATCACCGAACACCACAACAACGAACATCTCAACAACGAACATCTCAACAACGAACATCTCAACAACGAACATCTCAACAACAAACACCACAACAACGAACTTTACAACAACGAACATCTCAACAACGAACATCTCAACAACGAACATCTCAACAACGAACATCTCAACAACGAACATCTCAAAAACGAACAAGACAACAACGAACACCACAACAACGAACTCACAACAACGAACACCACAACAACGAACATCTCAACAACGAACATCTCAACAACGAACGTCTCAACAACGAACATCTCATCAACGAACAGTACAACAATGAACACTACAACAACGAACACCACAACAACGAACACTACAACAAATAACACCACAACAACGAACTCCACAACAAAGAACTTTACAACCACGAACACCACAACAACGAACATTACAACAACGAACATCATAAAAACGACCATTACAACAAAGAACACCACAACAACGAACTCACAACAACGAACACCACAACAACGAACATCTCAACAACGAACATCTTAACAACGAACGTCTCAACAACGAACATCTCACCAACGAACAGTACAACAATGAACACTACAACAACGAACACCACAACAACGAACACTACAACAAAGAACAACACAACAACGAACTCCACAACAACGAACTTTACAACCACGAACACCACAACAACGAACATTACAACAACGAACACCACAACAACGAACACTACACTAATTAACACTACAACAACGAACATTACAACAACATACACTACAACAACGAACACTACAACAACAAACACTACATCAACGTACATTAAAACAATGAACACCACAACAACGAACACCATAACAACGAACACCATAACAACGAACACCATAACAACGAACACTACAACAACGAACACTACAACAACAAACACCAAAACAACGAACACTTCAACAACGAACACCACAACAACGAACACCACAACAACGAACATTTCAACAACGAACACTACAACAACGAACACTACAACAACGAACACAACAACAACGAACACCACAACAACGAACACCACAACAACGAATACCACAACAATGAACATCTCAACAACGAACACAACAACAACGAACACTACAACAACGAACACTACAACGTCGAACACTACAACAACGAACACTTCAACAACGAACACCACAAAAACGAACACTAAAACAACGAACACAACAACAACAAACACTTCAACAACGAATACTACAACAACGAACACCACAACAACGAACACCACAATAACGAACATCCTAAGAACGAACATCACAACAACGAACACATCAACAACGAACACCGCAACAACGAACACTACAAAACGAACACCACAACAAAGAACACCACAATAACAAACACCATAACAAAGAACACTACAACAACGAACACCACAACAACGAACATCTCAACAACGAACACCACAACAACGAATACTACAACAACGAACACTACAACAGCTAACACTACAACAAAGAAACATCTCAACAACGAACACCACAACAACGAACACTACAACAACGAACACCTCAAAACGAACACCACAACAACGTACACCACAATAACAAACACCATAACAAAGAACACTACAACAACGAACACCACAACAACTAACATCTCAACAACGAACACCACAACAACGAATACTACAACAACGAACACTACAACAACTAACACTACAACAAAGAAACATCTCAACAACGAACACCATAACAACGAACACTACATCAACGAACACCACATCAACGAAAACCATAACAACGAACATCTTAACAACGAACATCTCAACAACGAACACTACAACAATGAACACTACAACAACGAACACCACAACAACGAACATCTCAACAACGAACACTATAACAAATAACACCACAAGAACGACCATCACAACAACGAACATCTCAACAACGAACATCTCAACAACGAACATCTCAACAACGAAGACTACAACAACGAACACCACATCACTGAACACTACAACAACTAACATTACAACAACGAACACTACAATAACGATCACTACAACAACAAACACTACAACAACGAACGCTACAACAACGAACACCACAACAACGAACATTAGAACAACGAACACTACAACAACGAAGGTTATAAGAATAAACTCCACAACAACGGACATTACAACAAGGAACACTACAACAACGAACACTACAACAACATACACTACAACAACGAACACTACAACAACAAACACTACAACAACGAACATTAAAACAATGAACACCACAACAACGAACACAACAACAACAACGAACACTACAACAACGAACACTACAACAACAAACACCAAAACAACGAACACTTCAACAACGAACACCACAACAACGAACATCTCAACAACGAACACTGCAACAACGAACACCACAACAACGAACATCTCAACAACGAACACTGCAACAATGAACACTACAACAACGATCACTACAACAACAAACACTACAACAACGAACACTACAATAACGAACACCACAACAACGAACATTAGAACAACGAACACTACAACAACGAAGGTTATAAGAATAAACTCCACAACAACGGACATTACAACAAGGAACACTACAACAACGAACACTACAACAACATACACTACAACAACGAACACTACAACAACAAACACTACAACAACGAACATTAAAACAATGAACACCACAACAACGAACACAACAACAACAACGAACACTACAACAACGAACACTACAACAACAAACACCAAAACAACGAACACTTCAACAACGAACACCACAACAACGAACATCTCAACAACGAACACTGCAACAACGAACACCACAACAACGAACATCTCAACAACGAACACTACAACAATGAACACTACAACAACGAACACTACAAAAACGAACACTACAACAACGAACACTACAATAACGAACACCACAACAACAAACACCACAACAACGAACACCACATCACCGAACACCACAACAACGAACATCTCAACAACGAACATCTCAACAACGAACGTCTCAACAACGAACATCTCAATAACGAACACTACAACAACGAACACTGCAAAACGAACACCACAACAACGAACATCTCAACAACGAACACTACAACAACGAACACTACAACAACGAACACTACAAAAACGAACACTACAAAAACGAACAGTACAATAACGAACACTGCAACAACAAACACTACAACAACGAACACCACATCACCGAACACCACAACAACGAACATCTCAACAACGAACATCTCAACAACGACCATCTCAACAACGACCATCTCAACAACGAACACTACAACAACGAACACCACAACAACGAACATTTCAACAACGAACACTACAACAACGAACACTACAACAACGAACACATCAACAACGAACACCACAACAACGAACACTACAACAACGAATACCACAACAATGAACATCTCAACAACGAACACTACAACAACAAACACAACAACAACGAACACTACAACAACGAACACTACAACGACGAACACTACAACAACGAACACTTCAACAAAGAACACCACAAAAACGAACACTAAAACAACGAACACAACAACAACGAACACTTCAACAACGAATACTACAACAACGAACACCACAACAACGAACACCACAATAACGAACATCCTAAGAACGAACATCACAACAACGAACACATCAACAACGAACACCGCAACAACGAACACTACAAAACGAACAACACAACAATGAACACCACAACAACAAACACCATAACAAAGAACACTACAACAACGAACACCACAACAACGAACATCTCAACAACGAACTCCACAACAACGAATACTACAACAACGAACACTACAACAACGAACACTACAACAAAGAAACATCTCAACAACGAACACCACAACAACGAACACTACAAATACGAACATCTCAAAACGAACACCACAACAACGTACACCACAGCAACGCACACTAAAACAACGAACACTACAACAATGAACACAACAACAACGAACACTACAAAAACGAACACTACAAAAACCAACATATCAACAATGAACACCACATCAACGACACTACAACAACGAACACCACAACAACGAACATCTCAACAACGAACACTATAACAAATAACACCACAAGAACGACCATCACAACAACGAACATCTCAACAACGAACATCTCAACAACGAACATCTCAACAACGAAGACTACAACAACGAACACCACATCACTGAACACTACAACAACTAACATTACAACAACGAACACTACAATAACGATCACTACAACAACAAACACTACAACAACGAACGCTACAACAACGAACACCACAACAACGAACATTAGAACAACGAACACTACAACAACGAAGGTTATAAGAATAAACTCCACAACAACGGACATTACAACAAGGAACACTACAACAACGAACACCACAACAACATACACTACAACAACGAACACTACAACAACAAACACTACAACAACGAACATTAAAACAATGAACACCACAACAACGAACACATCAACAACAACGAACACTACAACAACGAACACTACAACAACAAACACCAAAACAACGAACACTTCAACAACGAACACCACAACAACGAACATCTCAACAACGAACACTGCAACAACGAACACCACAACAACGAACATCTCAACAACGAACACTACAACAATGAACACTACAACAACGAACACTACAAAAACGAACACTACAACAACGAACACTACAATAACGAACACCACAACAACAAACACCACAACAACGAACACCACATCACCGAATACCACAACAACGAACATCTCAACAACGAACATCTCAACAACGAACGTCTCAACAACGAACATCTCAATAACGAACACTACAACAACGAACACTGCAAAACGAACACCACAACAACGAACATCTCAACAACGAACACTACAACAACGAACACTACAACAACGAACACTACAAAAACGAACACTACAAAAACGAACAGTACAATAACGAACACTGCAACAACAAACACTACAACAACGAACACCACATCACCGAACACCACAACAACGAACATCTCAACAACGAACATCTCAACAACGACCATCTCAACAACGACCATCTCAACAACGAACACTACAACAACGAACACCACAACAACGAACATTTCAACAACGAACACTACAACAACGAACACTACAACAACGAACACATCAACAACGAACGCCACAACAACGAACACTACAACAACGAATACCACAACAATGAACATCTCAACAACGAACACTACAACAACAAACACAACAACAACGAACACTACAACAACGAACACTACAACGACGAACACTACAACAACGAACACTTCAACAAAGAACACCACAAAAACGAACACTAAAACAACGAACACAACAACAACGAACACTTCAACAACGAATACTACAACAACGAACACCACAACAACGAACACCACAATAACGAACATCCTAAGAACGAACATCACAACAACGAACACATCAACAACGAACACCGCAACAACGAACACTACAAAACGAACACCACAACAATGAACACCACAACAACAAACACCATAACAAAGAACACTACAACAACGAACACCACAACAACGAACACTACAACAACGAACACCTCAAAACGAACACCAAAACAACGTACACCACAATAACAAACACCATAACAAAGAACACTAC
Source organism: Procambarus clarkii (assembly GCF_040958095.1). Lineage (NCBI taxonomy): Eukaryota > Metazoa > Arthropoda > Malacostraca > Decapoda > Cambaridae > Procambarus > Procambarus clarkii. The sequence continues at coordinate 13,469,946 of NC_091182.1, read as the reverse complement.
AACAACGAACACCACAACAACGAACATCTCAACAACGAACACCACAACAACGAATACTACAACAACGAACACTACAACAACTAACACTACAACAAAGAAACATCTCAACAACGAACACCATAACAACGAACACTACATCAACGAACACCACATCAACGAAAACCATAACAACGAACATCTTAACAACGAACATCTCAACAACGAACACTACAACAATGAACACTACAACAACGAACACCACAACAACGAACATCTCAACAACGAACACTATAACAAATAACACCACAAGAACGACCATCACAACAACGAACATCTCAACAACGAACATCTCAACAACGAACATCTCAACAACGAAGACTACAACAACGAACACCACATCACTGAACACTACAACAACTAACATTACAACAACGAACACTACAATAACGATCACTACAACAACAAACACTACAACAACGAACGCTACAACAACGAACACCACAACAACGAACATTAGAACAACGAACACTACAACAACGAAGGTTATAAGAATAAACTCCACAACAACGGACATTACAACAAGGAACACTACAACAACGAACACTACAACAACATACACTACAACAACGAACACTACAACAACAAACACTACAACAACGAACATTAAAACAATGAACACCACAACAACGAACACAACAACAACAACGAACACTACAACAACGAACACTACAACAACAAACACCAAAACAACGAACACTTCAACAACGAACACCACAACAACGAACATCTCAACAACGAACACTGCAACAACGAACACCACAACAACGAACATCTCAACAACGAACACTACAACAATGAACACTACAACAACGAACACTACAAAAACGAACACTACAACAACGAACACTACAATAACGAACACCACAACAACAAACACCACAACAACGAACACCACATCACCGAACACCACAACAACGAACATCTCAACAACGAACATCTCAACAACGAACGTCTCAACAACGAACATCTCAATAACGAACACTACAACAACGAACACTGCAAAACGAACACCACAACAACGAACATCTCAACAACGAACACTACAACAACGAACACTACAACAACGAACACTACAAAAACGAACACTACAAAAACGAACAGTACAATAACGAACACTGCAACAACAAACACTACAACAACGAACACCACATCACCGAACACCACAACAACGAACATCTCAACAACGAACATCTCAACAACGACCATCTCAACAACGACCATCTCAACAACGAACACTACAACAACGAACACCACAACAACGAACATTTCAACAACGAACACTACAACAACGAACACTACAACAACGAACACATCAACAACGAACACCACAACAACGAACACTACAACAACGAATACCACAACAATGAACATCTCAACAACGAACACTACAACAACAAACACAACAACAACGAACACTACAACAACGAACACTACAACGACGAACACTACAACAACGAACACTTCAACAAAGAACACCACAAAAACGAACACTAAAACAACGAACACAACAACAACGAACACTTCAACAACGAATACTACAACAACGAACACCACAACAACGAACACCACAATAACGAACATCCTAAGAACGAATATCACAACAACGAACACATCAACAACGAACACCGCAACAACGAACACTACAAAACGAACACCACAACAATGAACACCACAACAACAAACACCATAACAAAGAACACTACAACAACGAACACCACAACAACGAACATCTCAACAACGAACTCCACAACAACGAATACTACAACAACGAACACTACAACAACGAACACTACAACAAAGAAACATCTCAACAACGAACACCACAACAACGAACACTACAAATACGAACATCTCAAAACGAACACCACAACAACGTACACCACAGCAACGCACACTAAAACAACGAACACTACAACAATGAACACAACAACAACGAACACTACAAAAACGAACACTACAAAAACCAACATCTCAACAATGAACACCACATCAACGACACTACAACAAGGAACACCACATCAACGAACACTATAACAACGAACATCTTAACAACGAACATCTCAACAACGAACACTACAACAATGAACACTACAACAACGAACACCACAACAACGAACATCTCAACAACGAACACTATAACAAATAACACCACAAGAACGACCATCACAACAACGAACATCTCAACAACGAACATCTCAACAACGAACATCTCAACAACGAAGACTACAACAACGAACACCACATCACTGAACACTACAACAACTAACATTACAACAACGAACACTACAATAACGATCACTACAACAACAAACACTACAACAACGAACGCTACAACAACGAACACCACAACAACGAACATTAGAACAACGAACACTACAACAACGAAGGTTATAAGAATAAACTCCACAACAACGGACATTACAACAAGGAACACTACAACAACGAACACTACAACAACATACACTACAACAACGAACACTACAACAACAAACACTACAACAACGAACATTAAAACAATGAACACCACAACAACGAACACATCAACAACAACGAACACTACAACAACGAACACTACAACAACAAACACCAAAACAACGAACACTTCAACAACGAACACCACAACAACGAACATCTCAACAACGAACACTGCAACAACGAACACCACAACAACGAACATCTCAACAACGAACACTACAACAATGAACACTACAACAACGAACACTACAAAAACGAACACTACAACAACGAACACTACAATAACGAACACCACAACAACAAACACCACAACAACGAACACCACATCACCGAACACCACAACAACGAACATCTCAACAACGAACATCTCAACAACGAACGTCTCAACAACGAACATCTCAATAACGAACACTACAACAACGAACACTGCAAAACGAACACCACAACAACGAACATCTCAACAACGAACACTACAACAACGAACACTACAACAACGAACACTACAAAAACGAACACTACAAAAACGAACAGTACAATAACGAACACTGCAACAACAAACACTACAACAACGAACACCACATCACCGAACACCACAACAACGAACATCTCAACAACGAACATCTCAACAACGACCATCTCAACAACGACCATCTCAACAACGAACACTACAACAACGAACACCACAACAACGAACATTTCAACAACGAACACTACAACAACGAACACTACAACAACGAACACATCAACAACGAACACCACAACAACGAACACTACAACAACGAATACCACAACAATGAACATCTCAACAACGAACACTACAACAACAAACACAACAACAACGAACACTACAACAACGAACACTACAACGACGAACACTACAACAACGAACACTTCAACAAAGAACACCACAAAAACGAACACTAAAACAACGAACACAACAACAACGAACACTTCAACAACGAATACTACAACAACGAACACCACAACAACGAACACCACAATAACGAACATCCTAAGAACGAACATCACAACAACGAACACATCAACAACGAACACCGCAACAACGAACACTACAAAACGAACACCACAACAATGAACACCACAACAACAAACACCATAACAAAGAACACTACAACAACGAACACCACAACAACGAACATCTCAACAACGAACTCCACAACAACGAATACTACAACAACGAACACTACAACAACGAACACTACAACAAAGAAACATCTCAACAACGAACACCACAACAACGAACACTACAAATACGAACATCTCAAAACGAACACCACAACAACGTACACCACAGCAACGCACACTAAAACAACGAACACTACAACAATGAACACAACAACAACGAACACTACAAAACGAACACTACAAAAACCAACATCTCAACAATGAACACCACATCAACGACACTACAACAACGAACACCACATCAACGAACACTATAACAACGAACATCTTAACAACGAACATCTCAACAACGAACACTACAACAATGAACACTACAACAACGAACACCACAACAACGAACATCTCAACAACGAACACTATAACAACAAACACCACAAGAACGACCATCACAACAACGAACATCTCAACAACGAACATCTCAACAACGAACATCTCAACAACGAAGACTACAACAACGAACACCACATCACTGAACACTACAACAACTAACATTACAACAACGAACACTACAATAACGATCACTACAACAACAAACACTACAACAACGAACGCTACAACAACGAACACCACAACAACGAACATTAGAACAACGAACACTACAACAACGAAGGTTATAAGAATAAACTCCACAACAACGGACATTACAACAAGGAACACTACAACAACGAACACTACAACAACATACACTACAACAACGAACACTACAACAACAAACACTACAACAACGAACATTAAAACAATGAACACCACAACAACGAACACATCAACAACAACGAACACTACAACAACGAACACTACAACAACAAACACCAAAACAACGAACACTTCAACAACGAACACCACAACAACGAACATCTCAACAACGAACACTGCAACAACGAACACCACAACAACGAACATCTCAACAACGAACACTACAACAATGAACACTACAACAACGAACACTACAAAAACGAACACTACAACAACGAACACTACAATAACGAACACCACAACAACAAACACCACAACAACGAACACCACATCACCGAACACCACAACAACGAACATCTCAACAACGAACATCTCAACAACGAACGTCTCAACAACGAACATCTCAATAACGAACACTACAACAACGAACACTGCAAAACGAACACCACAACAACGAACATCTCAACAACGAACACTACAACAACGAACACTACAACAACGAACACTACAAAAACGAACACTACAAAAACGAACAGTACAATAACGAACACTGCAACAACAAACACTACAACAACGAACACCACATCACCGAACACCACAACAACGAACATCTCAACAACGAACATCTCAACAACGACCATCTCAACAACGACCATCTCAACAACGAACACTACAACAACGAACACCACAACAACGAACATTTCAACAACGAACACTACAACAACGAACACTACAACAACGAACACATCAACAACGAACGCCACAACAACGAACACTACAACAACGAATACCACAACAATGAACATCTCAACAACGAACACTACAACAACAAACACAACAACAACGAACACTACAACAACGAACACTACAACGACGAACACTACAACAACGAACACTTCAACAAAGAACACCACAAAAACGAACACTAAAACAACGAACACAACAACAACGAACACTTCAACAACGAATACTACAACAACGAACACCACAACAACGAACACCACAATAACGAACATCCTAAGAACGAACATCACAACAACGAACACATCAACAACGAACACCGCAACAACGAACACTACAAAACGAACACCACAACAATGAACCCCACAACAACAAACACCATAACAAAGAACACTACAACAACGAACACCACAACAACGAACATCTCAACAACGAACACCACAACAACGAATACTACAACAACGAACACTACAACAACGAACACTACAACAAAGAAACATCTCAACAACGAACACCACAACAACGAACACTACAAATACGAACATCTCAAAACGAACACCACAACAACGTACACCACAGCAACGCACACTAAAACAACGAACACTACAACAATGAACACTACAACAACGAACACTACAAAAACGAACACTACAAAAACCAACATCTCAACAATGAACACCACATCAACGACAATACAACAACGAACACCACATCAACGAACACCATAACAACGAACATCTTAACAACGAACATCTCAACAACGAACATCTCAACAACGAACATCTCAACAACGAAGACTACAACAACGAACATCTCAACAACGAACACTATAACAAATAACACCACAAGAACGACCATCACAACAACGAACATCTCAACAACGAGCATCTCAACAACAAACACTACAACAACGAACACCACATCACTGAACACTACAACAACTAACATTACAACAACGAACACTACAATAACGATCACTACAACAACAAACACTACAACAACGAACGCTACAACAACGAACACCACAACAACGAACATTAGAACAACGAACACTACAACATCGAAGGTTATAAGAATAAACCCCACAACAACGGACATTACAACAAGGAACACTACAACAACGAACACTACAACAGCATACACTACAACAACGAACACTACAACAACAAACACTACAACAACGAACACTACAACAACAAACACTACAACAACGAACATAAAAACAATGAACACCACAACAACGAACACTATAACAACGAACACTACAACAACGAACACTACAACAACAAACACCAAAACAACGAACACTTCAACAACGAACACCACAACAACGAACATCTCAACAACGAACACTGCAACAACGAACATCACAACAACGAACATCTCATCAACGAACACTACAACAACGAACACTACAAAAACGAACACCACAACAACGAACATCTCAACAACGAACATCTCAACAACGAACATCTCAACAACGAACACTACAACAACGAACACTACAACGACGAACACTACAACAACGAACACTTCAACAACGAACACCACAAAAACGAACACAACAACAATGAACAACACAACAACGAACACCACAACAACGAAAACCACAACAATGAACATCTCAACAACGAACACTACAACAACGAACACAACAACAACGAACACTACAACAACGAACACTACAACGACGAACACTACAACAACGAACACTTCAACAACGAATACTACAACAACGAACACCACAACAACGAACACCACAATAACGAACATCTCAAGAACAAACATCACAACAACGAACACATCAACAACGAACACCACAACAACGAACACTACAAAACGAACACCACAACAATGAACACCACAACAACGAACACCACAAAAACGAATACTGCAACAACGAACACTACAGCAACGAACATCACAACAACGAACACCAAGACCTCGAACAAAACAACAACAACGAACACCACAACAACGAACACCACAACAACGAACACTACAACAACGAACATCTCAAAACGAACACCACAACAACGCACACCACAACAACGCACACTAAAACAACGAACTTTACAACAATGAGCACTACAACAACGAACACTACAACAACGAACACTACAAAAACGAACATTTCAACAACGAACACCACAACAACGAACACTACAACAACGAACACTACAACAACGAACACTACAACAACGAACACCACATCAACGAACACCACAACAACGAACATCTTAACAACGAACATCTCAACATCGAACACTACAACAATGAACACTACAACAACGAACACCACAACAACGAACATCTCAACAACGAACACTATAACAACTAACACAACAAGAACGACCATCACAACAACGAACATCTCAACAACGAACATCTCAATAACGAACACTACAACAACGAACACCACATCACTGAACACCACAACAACGAACATCTCAACAACGAACAACTCAACAACGAACATCTCAACAACAAACACTACAACAACGAACACAACAATAACGAACACTACAACAACAAACACTACAACAACGAACACCACATCACCGAACACCACAACAACGAACATCTCAACAACGAACATCTCAACAACGAACATCTCAACAACGAACATCTCAACAACAAACACCACAACAACGAACTTTACAACAACGAACATCTCAACAACGAACATCTCAACAACGAACATCTCAACAACGAACACTACAACAACGAACACTACAACGACGAACACTACAACAACGAACACTTCAACAACGAACACCACAAAAACGAACACAACAACAATGAACAACACAACAACGAACACCACAACAACGAAAACCACAACAATGAACATCTCAACAACGAACACTACAACAACGAACACAACAACAACGAACACTACAACAACGAACACTACAACGACGAACACTACAACAACGAACACCAAAAAACGTACACTAAAAATACCAACACTACAACAACGAACACTTCAACAACGAATACTACAACAACGAACACCACAACAACGAACACCACAATAACGAACATCTCAAGAACAAACATCACAACAACGAACACATCAACAACGAACACCACAACAACGAACACTACAAAACGAACACCACAACAATGAACACCACAACAACGAACACCACAAAAACGAATACTGCAACAACGAACACTACAGCAACGAACATCACAACAACGAACACCAAGACCTCGAACAAAACAACAACAACGAACACCACAACAACGAACACCACAACAACGAACACTACAACAACGAACATCTCAAAACGAACACCACAACAACGCACACCACAACAACGCACACTAAAACAACGAACTTTACAACAATGAGCACTACAACAACGAACACTACAACAACGAACACTACAAAAACGAACATCTCAACAACGAACACCACAACAACGAACACTACAACAACGAACACTACAACGACGAACACTACAACAACGAACACTTCAACAACGAACACCACAAAAACGAACACAACAACAATGAACATCTCAACATCGAACACTACAACAATGAACACTACAACAACGAACACCACAACAACGAACATCTCAACAACGAACACTATAACAACTAACACAACAAGAACGACCATCACAACAACGAACATCTCAACAACGAACATCTCAATAACGAACACTACAACAACGAACACCACATCACTGAACACCACAACAACGAACATCTCAACAACGAACAACTCAACAACGAACATCTCAACAACAAACACTACAACAACGAACACAACAATAACGAACACTACAACAACAAACACTACAACAACGAACACCACATCACCGAACACCACAACAACGAACATCTCAACAACGAACATCTCAACAACGAACATCTCAACAACGAACATCTCAACAACAAACACCACAACAACGAACTTTACAACAACGAACATCTCAACAACGAACATCTCAACAACGAACATCTCAACAACGAACATCTCAACAACGAACATCTCAAAAACGAACAAGACAACAACGAACACCACAACAACGAACTCACAACAACGAACACCACAACAACGAACATCTCAACAACGAACATCTCAACAACGAACGTCTCAACAACGAACATCTCATCAACGAACAGTACAACAATGAACACTACAACAACGAACACCACAACAACGAACACTACAACAAAGAACACCACAACAACGAACTCCACAACAAAGAACTTTACAACCACGAACACCACAACAACGAACATTACAACAACGAACATCATAAAAACGACCATTACAACAAAGAACACCACAACAACGAACTCACAACAACGAACACCACAACAACGAACATCTCAACAACGAACATCTCAACAACGAACGTCTCAACAACGAACATCTCACCAACGAACAGTACAACAATGAACACTACAACAACGAACACCACAACAACGAACACTGCAACAAAGAACAACACAACAACGAACTCCACAACAACGAACTTTACAACCACGAACACCAAAACAACGAACATTACAACAACGAACACCACAACAACGAACACTACACTAATTAACACTACAACAACGAACATTACAACAACATACACTACAACAACGAACACTACAACAACAAACACTACATCAACGAACATTAAAACAATGAACACCACAACAACGAACACTACAACAACAAACACTACATCAACGAACATTAAAACAATGAACACCACAACAACGAACACAACAACAACAACGAACACCATAACAACGAACACCATAACAACGAACACCATAACAACGAACACTACAACAACGAACACTACAACAACAAACACCAAAACAACGAGCACTTCAACAACGAACACCACAACAACGAACACCACAACAACGAACATTTCAACAACGAACACTACAACAACGAACATTACAACAACGAACACAACAACAACGAACACCACAACAACGAATACGACAACAATGAACATCTCAACAACGAACACAACAACAACGAACACTACAACAACGAACACAACAACAACAAACACTTCAACAACGAATACTACAACAACGAACACCACAACAACAAACACAACAATAACGAACATCCTAAGAACGAACATCACAACAACGAACACATCAACAACGAACACCGCAACAACGAACACTACAAAACGAACACCACAATAACAAACACCATAACAAAGAACACTACAACAACGAACACCACAACAACGAACATCTCAACAACGAACACCACAACAACGAATACTACAACAACGAACACTACAACAACTAACACTACAACAAAGAAACATCTCAACAACGAACACCACAACAACGAACACTACAACAACGAACACCTCAAAACGAACACCACAACAACGTACACCACAATAACAAACACCATAACAAAGAACACTACAACAACGAACACCACAACAACGAACATCTCAACAACGAACACCACAACAACGAATACTACAACAACGAACACTACAACAACTAACACTACAACAAAGAAACATCTCAACAACGAACACCATAACAACGAACACTAAAACAACGAACACCACATCAACGAACATCTCAACAACGAACATCTCAACAACGAACATCTCAACAACGAAGATTACAACAACGAAAACCACATCACTGAACACTACAACAACTAACATTACAACAACGAACACTACAATAACGATCACTACAACAACAAACACTACAACAACGAACGCTACAACAACGAACACCACAACAACGAACATTAGAACAACGAACACTACAACAACGAAGGTTATAAGAATAAACTCCACAACAAAGGACATTACAACAAGGAACACTACAACAACGAACACTACAACAACATACACTACAACAACGAACACTACAACAACAAACACTACAACAACGAACATTAAAACAATGAACACCACAACAACGAACACAACAACAACAACGAACATTACAACAACGAACACCACAACAACGAACATCTCAACAACGAACACTATAACAACTAACACAACAAGAACGACCATCACAACAACGAACATCTCAACAACGAACATCTCAACAACGAACAACTCAACAACGAACATCTCAACAACAAACACTACAACAACGAACACAACAATAACGAACACTACAACAACAAACACTACAACAACGAACACCACATCACCGAACACCACAACAACGAACATCTCAACAACGAACATCTCAACAACGACCATCTCAACAACGACCATCTCAACAACGAACACTACAACAACGAACACCACAACAACGAACATTTCAACAACGAACACTACAACAACGAACACTACAACAACGAACACATCAACAACGAACACCACAACAACGAACACTACAACAACGAATACCACAACAATGAACATCTCAACAACGAACACTACAACAACAAACACAACAACAACGAACACTACAACAACGAACACTACAACGACGAACACTACAACAACGAACACTTCAACAAAGAACACCACAAAAACGAACACTAAAACAACGAACACAACAACAACGAACACTTCAACAACGAATACTACAACAACGAACACCACAACAACGAACACCACAATAACGAACATCCTAAGAACGAACATCACAACAACGAACACATCAACAACGAACACCGCAACAACGAACACTACAAAACGAACACCACAACAATGAACACCACAACAACAAACACCATAACAAAGAACACTACAACAACGAACACCACAACAACGAACATCTCAACAACGAACACCACAACAACGAATACTACAACAACGAACACTACAACAACGAACACTACAACAAAGAAACATCTCAACAACGAACACCACAACAACGAACACTACAAATACGAACATCTCAAAACGAACACCACAACAACGTACACCACAGCAACGCACACTAAAACAACGAACACTACAACAATGAACACTACAACAACGAACACCACAAAAACGAACACTGCAACAAAGAACAACACAACAACGAACACTGCAACAACGAACACCACAACAACGAACATCTCATCAACGAACACTACAACAACGAACACTACAAAAACGAACACTACAACAACGAACACTACAATAACGAACACTACAACAACAAACACTACAACAAAGAACACCACATCACCGAACACCACAACAACGAACATCTCAACAACGAACATCTCAACAACGAACATCTCAACAACGAACACTACAACAACGAACACTACAACGACGAACACTACAACAACGAACACTTCAACAACGAACACCACAAAAACGAACACAACAACAATGAACAACACAACAACGAACACCACAACAACGAACACTACAAAAACGAACATCTCAACAACGAACACCACAACAACGAACACTACAACAACGAACACTACAACAACGAACACTACAACAACGAACACCACATCAACGAACACCACAACAACGAACATCTTAACAACGAACATCTCAACATCGAACACTACAACAATGAACACTACAACAACGAACACCACAACAACGAACATCTCAACAACGAACACTATAACAACTAACACAACAAGAACGACCATCACAACAACGAACATCTCAACAACGAACATCTCAATAACGAACACTACAACAACGAACACCACATCACTGAACACCACAACAACGAACATCTCAACAACGAACAACTCAACAACGAACATCTCAACAACAAACACTACAACAACGAACACAACAATAACGAACACTACAACAACAAACACTACAACAACGAACACCACATCACCGAACACCACAACAACGAACATCTCAACAACGAACATCTCAACAACGAACATCTCAACAACGAACATCTCAACAACAAACACCACAACAACGAACTTTACAACAACGAACATCTCAACAACGAACATCTCAACAACGAACATCTCAACAACGAACATCTCAACAACGAACATCTCAAAAACGAACAAGACAACAACGAACACCACAACAACGAACTCACAACAACGAACACCACAACAACGAACATCTCAACAACGAACATCTCAACAACGAACGTCTCAACAACGAACATCTCATCAACGAACAGTACAACAATGAACACTACAACAACGAACACCACAACAACGAACACTACAACAAAGAACACCACAACAACGAACTCCACAACAAAGAACTTTACAACCACGAACACCACAACAACGAACATTACAACAACGAACATCATAAAAACGACCATTACAACAAAGAACACCACAACAACGAACTCACAACAACGAACACCACAACAACGAACATCTCAACAACGAACATCTCAACAACGAACGTCTCAACAACGAACATCTCACCAACGAACAGTACAACAATGAACACTACAACAACGAACACCACAACAACGAACACTGCAACAAAGAACAACACAACAACGAACTCCACAACAACGAACTTTACAACCACGAACACCACAACAACGAACATTACAACAACGAACACCACAACAACGAACACTACACTAATTAACACTACAACAACGAACATTACAACAACATACACTACAACAACGAACACTACAACAACAAACACTACATCAACGAACATTAAAACAATGAACACCACAACAACGAACACTACAACAACAAACACTACATCAACGAACATTAAAACAATGAACACCACAACAACGAACACAACAACAACAACGAACACCATAACAACGAACACCATAACAACGAACACCATAACAACGAACACTACAACAACGAACACTACAACAACAAACACCAAAACAACGAACACTTCAACAACGAACACCACAACAACGAACACCACAACAACGAACATTTCAACAACGAACACTACAACAACGAACATTACAACAACGAACACAACAACAACGAACACCACAACAACGAATACGACAACAATGAACATCTCAACAACGAACACAACAACAACGAACACTACAACAACGAACACAACAACAACAAACACTTCAACAACGAATACTACAACAACGAACACCACAACAACAAACACAACAATAACGAACATCCTAAGAACGAACATCACAACAACGAACACATCAACAACGAACACCGCAACAACGAACACTACAAAACGAACACCACAATAACAAACACCATAACAAAGAACACTACAACAACGAACACCACAACAACGAACATCTCAACAACGAACACCACAACAACGAATACTACAACAACGAACACTACAACAACTAACACTACAACAAAGAAACATCTCAACAACGAACACCACAACAACGAACACTACAACAACGAACACCTCAAAACGAACACCACAACAACGTACACCACAATAACAAAAACCATAACAAAGAACACTACAACAACGAACACCACAACAACGAACATCTCAACAACGAACACCACAACAACGAATACTACAACAACGAACACTACAACAACTAACACTACAACAAAGAAACATCTCAACAACGAACACCATAACAACGAACACTAAAACAACGAACACCACATCAACGAACATCTCAACAACGAACATCTCAACAACGAACATCTCAACAACGAAGATTACAACAACGAAAACCACATCACTGAACACTACAACAACTAACATTACAACAACGAACACTACAATAACGATCACTACAACAACAAACACTACAACAACGAACGCTACAACAACGAACACCACAACAACGAACATTAGAACAACGAACACTACAACAACGAAGGTTATAAGAATAAACTCCACAACAAAGGACATTACAACAAGGAACACTACAACAACGAACACTACAACAACATACACTACAACAACGAACACTACAACAACAAACACTACAACAACGAACATTAAAACAATGAACACCACAACAACGAACACAACAACAACAACGAACATTACAACAACGAACACCACAACAACGAACATCTCAACAACGAACACTATAACAACTAACACAACAAGAACGACCATCACAACAACGAACATCTCAACAACGAACATCTCAATAACGAACACTACAACAACGAACACCACATCACTGAACACCACAACAACGAACATCTCAACAACGAACAACTCAACAACGAACATCTCAACAACAAACACTACAACAACGAACACAACAATAACGAACACTACAACAACAAACACTACAACAACGAACACCACATCACCGAACACCACAACAACGAACATCTCAACAACGAACATCTCAACAACGACCATCTCAACAACGACCATCTCAACAACGAACACTACAACAACGAACACCACAACAACGAACATTTCAACAACGAACACTACAACAACGAACACTACAACAACGAACACATCAACAACGAACACCACAACAACGAACACTACAACAACGAATACCACAACAATGAACATCTCAACAACGAACACTACAACAACAAACACAACAACAACGAACACTACAACAACGAACACTACAACGACGAACACTACAACAACGAACACTACAACAACGAACACCACAACAACGAACACCACAATAACGAACATCCTAAGAACGAACATCACAACAACGAACACATCAACAACGAACACCGCAACAACGAACACTACAAAACGAACACCACAACAATGAACACCACAACAACAAACACCATAACAAAGAACACTACAACAACGAACACCACAACAACGAACATCTCAACAACGAACACCACAACAACGAATACTACAACAACGAACACTACAACAACGAACACTACAACAAAGAAACATCTCAACAACGAACACCACAACAACGAACACTACAAATACGAACATCTCAAAACGAACACCACAACAACGTACACCACAGCAACGCACACTAAAACAACGAACACTACAACAATGAACACTACAACAACGAACACCACAAAAACGAACACTGCAACAAAGAACAACACAACAACGAACACTGCAACAACGAACACCACAACAACGAACATCTCATCAACGAACACTACAACAACGAACACTACAAAAACGAACACTACAACAACGAACACTACAATAACGAACACTACAACAACAAACACTACAACAAAGAACACCACATCACCGAACACCACAACAACGAACATCTCAACAACGAACATCTCAACAACGAACATCTCAACAACGAACACTACAACAACGAACACTACAACGACGAACACTACAACAACGAACACTTCAACAACGAACACCACAAAAACGAACACAACAACAATGAACAACACAACAACGAACACCACAACAACGAACACTACAAAAACGAACATCTCAACAACGAACACCACAACAACGAACACTACAACAACGAACACTACAACAACGAACACTACAACAACGAACACCACATCAACGAACACCACAACAACGAACATCTTAACAACGAACATCTCAACATCGAACACTACAACAATGAACACTACAACAACGAACACCACAACAACGAACATCTCAACAACGAACACTATAACAACTAACACAACAAGAACGACCATCACAACAACGAACATCTCAACAACGAACATCTCAATAACGAACACTACAACAACGAACACCACATCACTGAACACCACAACAACGAACATCTCAACAACGAACAACTCAACAACGAACATCTCAACAACAAACACTACAACAACGAACACAACAATAACGAACACTACAACAACAAACACTACAACAACGAACACCACATCACCGAACACCACAACAACGAACATCTCAACAACGAACATCTCAACAACGAACATCTCAACAACGAACATCTCAACAACAAACACCACAACAACGAACTTTACAACAACGAACATCTCAACAACGAACATCTCAACAACGAACATCTCAACAACGAACATCTCAACAACGAACATCTCAAAAACGAACAAGACAACAACGAACACCACAACAACGAACTCACAACAACGAACACCACAACAACGAACATCTCAACAACGAACATCTCAACAACGAACGTCTCAACAACGAACATCTATTCAACGAACAGTACAACAATGAACACTACAACAACGAACACCACAACAACGAACACTACAACAAAGAACACCACAACAACGAACTCCACAACAAAGAACTTTACAACCACGAACACCACAACAACGAACATTACAACAACGAACATCATAAAAACGACCATTACAACAAAGAACACCACAACAACGAACTCACAACAACGAACACCACAACAACGAACATCTCAACAACGAACATCTCAACAACGAACGTCTCAACAACGAACATCTCACCAACGAACAGTACAACAATGAACACTACAACAACGAACACCACAACAACGAACACTGCAACAAAGAACAACACAACAACGAACTCCACAACAACGAACTTTACAACCACGAACACCACAACAACGAACATTACAACAACGAACACCACAACAACGAACACTACACTAATTAACACTACAACAACGAACATTACAACAACATACACTACAACAACGAACACTACAACAACAAACACTATATCAACGAACATTAAAACAATGAACACCACAACAACGAACACTACAACAACAAACACTACATCAACGAACATTAAAACAATGAACACCACAACAACGAACACAACAACAACAACGAACACCATAACAACGAACACCATAACAACGAACACCATAACAACGAACACTACAACAACGAACACTACAACAACAAACACCAAAACAACGAACACTTCAACAACGAACACCACAACAACGAACACCACAACAACGAACATTTCAACAACGAACACTACAACAACGAACATTACAACAACGAACACAACAACAACGAACACCACAACAACGAATACGACAACAATGAACATCTCAACAACAAACACTTCAACAACGAATACTACAACAACGAACACCACAACAACAAACACAACAATAACGAACATCCTAAGAACGAACATCACAACAACGAACACATCAACAACGAACACCGCAACAACGAACACTACAAAACGAACACCACAATAACAAACACCATAACAAAGAACACTACAACAACGAACACCACAACAACGAACATCTCAACAACGAACACCACAACAACGAATACTACAACAACGAACACTACAACAACTAACACTACAACAAAGAAACATCTCAACAACGAACACCACAACAACGAACACTACAACAACGAACACCTCAAAACGAACACCACAACAACGTACACCACAATAACAAACACCATAACAAAGAACACTACAACAACGAACACCACAACAACGAACATCTCAACAACGAACACCACAACAACGAATACTACAACAACGAACACTACAACAACTAACACTACAACAAAGAAACATCTCAACAACGAACACCATAACAACGAACACTAAAACAACGAACACCACATCAACGAACATCTCAACAACGAACATCTCAACAACGAACATCTCAACAACGAAGATTACAACAACGAAAACCACATCACTGAACACTACAACAACTAACATTACAACAACGAACACTACAATAACGATCACTACAACAACAAACACTACAACAACGAACGCTACAACAACGAACACCACAACAACGAACATTAGAACAACGAACACTACAACAACGAAGGTTATAAGAATAAACTCCACAACAAAGGACATTACAACAAGGAACACTACAACAACGAACACTACAACAACATACACTACAACAACGAACACTACAACAACAAACACTACAACAACGAACATTAAAACAATGAACACCACAACAACGAACACAACAACAACAACGAACATTACAACAACGAACACCACAACAACGAACATCTCAACAACGAACACTATAACAACTAACACAACAAGAACGACCATCACAACAACGAACATCTCAACAACGAACATCTCAATAACGAACACTACAACAACGAACACCACATCACTGAACACCACAACAACGAACATCTCAACAACGAACAACTCAACAACGAACATCTCAACAACAAACACTACAACAACGAACACAACAATAACGAACACTACAACAACAAACACTACAACAACGAACACCACATCACCGAACACCACAACAACGAACATCTCAACAACGAACATCTCAACAACGACCATCTCAACAACGACCATCTCAACAACGAACACTACAACAACGAACACCACAACAACGAACATTTCAACAACGAACACTACAACAACGAACACTACAACAACGAACACATCAACAACGAACACCACAACAACGAACACTACAACAACGAATACCACAACAATGAACATCTCAACAACGAACACTACAACAACAAACACAACAACAACGAACACTACAACAACGAACACTACAACGACGAACACTACAACAACGAACACTTCAACAAAGAACACCACAAAAACGAACACTAAAACAACGAACACTAAAACAACGAACACAACAACAACGAACACTTCAACAACGAATACTACAACAACGAACACCACAACAACGAACACCACAAAACGAACATCCTAAGAACGAACATCACAACAACGAACACATCAACAACGAACACCGCAACAACGAACACTACAAAACGAACACCACAACAATGAACACCACAACAACAAACACCATAACAAAGAACACTACAACAACGAACACCACAACAACGAACATCTCAACAACGAACACCACAACAACGAATACTACAACAACGAACACTACAACAACGAACACTACAACAAAGAAACATCTCAACAACGAACACCACAACAACGAACACTACAAATACGAACATCTCAAAACGAACACCACAACAACGTACACCACAGCAACGCACACTAAAACAACGAACACTACAACAATGAACACTACAACAACGAACACCACAAAAACGAACACTGCAACAAAGAACAACACAACAACGAACACTGCAACAACGAACACCACAACAACGAACATCTCATCAACGAACACTACAACAACGAACACTACAAAAACGAACACTACAACAACGAACACTACAATAACGAACACTACAACAACAAACACTACAACAAAGAACACCACATCACCGAACACCACAACAACGAACATCTCAACAACGAACATCTCAACAACGAACATCTCAACAACGAACACTACAACAACGAACACTACAACGACGAACACTACAACAACGAACACTTCAACAACGAACAAAACAAAAAAGAACACAACAACAATGAACAACACAACAACGAACACCACAACAACGAAAACCACAACAATGAACATCTCAACAACGAACACTACAACAACGAACACAACAACAACGAACACTACAACAACGAACACTACAACGACGAACACTACAACAACGAACACTTCAACAACGAACACCAAAAAACGAACACTAAAAAAACCAACACTACAACAACGAACACTTCAACAACGAATACTACAACAACGAACACCACAACAACGAACACCACAATAACGAACACCTCAAGAACAAACATCACAACAACGAACACATCAACAACGAACCCCACAACAACGAAAACTACAAAACGAACACCACAACAATGAACACCACAACAACGAACACCACAAAAACGAATACTGCAACAACGAACACTACAGCAACGAACATCACAACAACGAACACCACGACCTCGAACAAAACAACAACAACGAACACCACAACAACGAACACCACAACAACGAACACTACAACAACGAACATCTCAAAACGAACACCACAACAACGCACACCACAACAACGCACACTAAAACAACGAACTTTACAACAATGAGCACTACAACAACGAACACTACAACAACGAACACTACAAAAACGAACATCTCAACAACGAACACCACAACAACGAACACTACAACAACGAACACTACAACAACGAACACTACAACAACGAACACCACATCAACGAACACCACAACAACGAACATCTTAACAACGAACATCTCAACATCGAACACTACAACAATGAACACTACAACAACGAACACCACAACAACGAACATCTCAACAACGAACACTATAACAACTAACACAACAAGAACGACCATCACAACAACGAACATCTCAACAACGAACATCTCAATAACGAACACTACAACAACGAACATCTCAACAACGAACAACTCAACAACGAACATCTCAACAACAAACACTACAACAACGAACACAACAATAACGAACACTACAACAACAAACACTACAACAACGAACACCACATCACCGAACACCACAACAACGAACATCTCAACAACGAACATCTCAACAACGAACATCTCAACAACGAACATCTCAACAACAAACACCACAACAACGAACTTTACAACAACGAACATCTCAACAACGAACATCTCAACAACGAACATCTCAACAACGAACATCTCAACAACGAACATCTCAACAACGAACATCTCAAAAACGAACAAGACAACAACGAACACCACAACAACGAACTCACAACAACGAACACCACAACAACGAACATCTCAACAACGAACATCTCAACAACGAACGTCTCAACAACGAACATCTCATCAACGAACAGTACAACAATGAACACTACAACAACGAACACCACAACAACGAACACTACAACAAAGAACACCACAACAACGAACTCCACAACAAAGAACTTTACAACCACGAACACCACAACAACGAACATTACAACAACGAACATCATAAAAACGACCATTACAACAAAGAACACCACAACAACGAACTCACAACAACGAACACCACAACAACGAACATCTCAACAACGAACATCTCAACAACGAACGTCTCAACAACGAACATCTCACCAACGAACAGTACAACAATGAACACTACAACAACGAACACCACAACAACGAACACTGCAACAAAGAACAACACAACAACGAACTCCACAACAACGAACTTTACAACCACGAACACCACAACAACGAACATTACAACAACGAACACCACAACAACGAACACTACACTTATTAACACTACAACAACGAACATTACAACAACATACACTACAACAACGAACACTACAACAACAAACACTACATCAACGAACATTAAAACAATGAACACCACAACAACGAACACTACAACAACAAACACTACATCAACGAACATTAAAACAATGAACACCACAACAACGAACACAACAACAACAACGAACACCATAACAACGAACACCATAACAACGAACACCATAACAACGAACACTACAACAACGAACACTACAACAACAAACACCAAAACAACGAACACTTCAACAACGAACACCACAACAACGAACACAACAACAACGAACATTTCAACAACGAACACTACAACAACGAACACTACAACAACGAACACAACAACAACGAACACCACAACAACGAACACCACAACAACGAATACGACAACAATGAACATCTCAACAACGAACACAACAACAACGAACACTACAACAACGAACACAACAACAACAAACACTTCAACAACGAATACTACAACAACGAACACCACAACAACAAACACCACAATAACGAACATCCTAAGAACGAACATCACAACAACGAACACATCAACAACGAACACCGCAACAACGAACACTACAAAACGAACACCACAATAACAAACACCATAACAAAGAACACTACAACAACGAACACCACAACAACGAACATCTCAACAACGAACACCACAACAACGAATACTACAACAACGAACACTACAACAACTAACACTACAACAAAGAAACATCTCAACAACGAACACCACAACAACGAACACTACAACAACGAACACCTCAAAACGAACACCCCAACAACGTACACCACAATAACAAACACCATAACAAAGAACACTACAACAACGAACACCACAACAACGAACATCTCAACAACGAACACCACAACAACGAATACTACAACAACGAACACTACAACAACTAACACTACAACAAAGAAACATCTCAACAACGAACACCATAACAACGAACACTAAAACAACGAACACCACATCAACGAACATCTCAACAACGAACATCTCAACAACGAACATCTCAACAACGAAGATTACAACAACGAAAACCACATCACTGAACACTACAACAACTAACATTACAACAACGAACACTACAATAACGATCACTACAACAACAAACACTACAACAACGAACGCTACAACAACGAACACCACAACAACGAACATTAGAACAACGAACACTACAACAACGAAGGTTATAAGAATAAACTCCACAACAAAGGACATTACAACATGAAACACTACAACAACGAACACTACAACAACATACACTACAACAACGAACACTACAACAACAAACACTACAACAACGAACATTAAAACAATGAACACCACAACAACGAACACAACAACAACAACGAACACTACAACAACGAACACTACAACAACAAACACCAAAACAACGAACACTTCAACAACGAACACCCCAACAACGAACATCTCAACAACGAACACTGCAACAACGAACACCACAACAACAAACATCTCAACAACGAACACTACAACAATGAACACTACAACAACGAACACTACAAAAACGAACATTACAACAACGAACACTACAATAACGAACACCACAACAACAAACACCACAACAACGAACACCACATCACCGAACACCACAACAACGAACATCTCAACAACGAACATCTCAACAACGAACATCTCAAGAACGAACATCTCAACAACGAACACTACAACAACGAACATCTCAACAACGAACACTGCAACAACGAACACCACAACAACGAACATCTCAACAACGAACACTACAACAACGAACACTACAACAACGAACACTACAAAAACGATCACTACAAAAACGAACAGTACAATAACGAACACTGCAACAACAAACAGTACAACAACGAACACCACATCACCGAACACCACAACAACGAACATCTCAACAACGAACATCTCAACAACGACTATCTCAACAACGAACACTACAACAACGAACACCACAACAACGAACATTTCAACAACGAACACTACAACAACGAACACTACAACAACGAACACATCAACAACGAACACCACAACAACGAACACTACAACAACGAATACCACAACAATGAACATCTCAACAACGAACACTACAACAACAAACACAACAACAACGAACACTACAACAACGAACACTACAACGACGAACACTACAACAACGAACACTTCAACAAAGAACACCACAAAAACGAACACTAAAACAACGAACACAACAACAACGAACACTTCAACAACGAATACTACAACAACGAACACCACAATAACGAACATCCTAAGAACGAACATCACAACAACGAACACATCAACAACGAACACCGCAACAACGAACACTACAAAACGAACACCACAACAATGAACACCACAACAACAAACACCATAACAAAGAACACCACAACAACGAACATCTCAATAACGAACACCACAACAACGAATACTACAACAACGAACACTACAACAACGAACACTACAACAAAGAAACATCTCAACAACGAACACCACAAAAACGAACACTACAACAACGAACATCTCAAAACGAACACCACAACAACGTACACCACAGCAACGCACACTAAAACAACGAACACTACAACAATGAACACTACAACAACGAACACTACAAAAACGAACACTACAAAAACCAACATCTCAACAATGAACACCACATCAACGAACACTACAACAACGAACATCTTAACAACGAACATCTCAACAACGAACACTACAACAATGAACACTACAACAACGAACACCACAACAACGAACATCTCAACAACGAACACTATAACAAATAACACCACAAGAACGACCATCACAACAACGAACATCTCAACAACGAACATCTCAACAACGAACACTACAACAACGAACACCACATCACTGAACACTACAACAACTAACATTACAACAACGAACACTACAATAACGATCACTACAACAACAAACACTACAACAACGAACGCTACAACAACGAACACCACAACAACGAACATTAGAACAACGAACACTACAACAACGAAGGTTATAAGAATAAACTCCACAACAACGGACATTACAACAAGGAACACTACAACAACGAACACTACAACAGCATACACTACAACAACGAACACTACAACAACAAACACTACAACAACGAACACTACAACAACAAACACTACAACAACGAACATAAAAACAATGAACACCACAACAACGAACACCACAACAACGAACACAACAACAACGAACACTACAACAACAAACACCGAAACAACGAACACTTCAACAACGAACACCACAACAACGAACATCTCAACAACGAACACTGCAACAACGAACACCACAACAACGAAAATCTCATCAACGAACACTACAACAACGAACACTACAACAACGAACACTACAAAAACGAACACTACAACAACGAACACTACAATAACGAACACTACAACAACAAACACTACAACAAAGAACACCACATCACCGAACACCACAACAACGAACATCTCAACAACGAACATCTCAACAACGAACATCTCAACAACGAACACTACAACAACGAACATCTCAACAACGAACACTGCAACAACGAACACCACAACAACGAACATCTCAACAACGAACACTACAACAACGAACACTACAACAACGAACACTACAAAAACGAACACTACAACAACGAACACTACAATAACGAACACTACAACAACAAACACTACAACAACGAACACCACATCACCGAACACCACAACAACGAACATCTCAACAACGAACATCTCAACAACGACCATCTCAACAACGAACACTACAACAACGAACACCACAACGACGAACACTACAACAACGAACACTGCAACAACAAACACCACAACAACGAACATCTACACAACGAACACTACAACAACGAACACTACAACAACGAACACTACAAAAACGAACACTACAACAACGAACACTACAACAACAAACACTACAACAACGAACACCAATCACCGAACACCACAACAACGAACATCTCATCAACGAACATCTCAACAACGAACATTTCAACAACGAACACTACAACAACGAACACCACAACAACGAACATCACAAGCACGAACACCACAACAACGAACATCAACCCAGCGAACACCACAAAAACGAACATCTCAACAACGAACATCTCAACAACGAACATCTCAACAACGAACATCTCAACAACAAACACCACAACAACGAACTTTACAACAACGAACATCTCAACAACGAACATCTCAACAACGAACATCTCAAAAACGAACACGACAACAACGAACACCACAACAACGAACTCACAACAACGAACACCACAACAACGAACATCTCAACACCGAACATCTCAACAACGAACGTCTCAACAACGAACATCTCATCAACGAACAGTACAACAATGAACACTACAACAACGAACACCACAACAACGAACACTACAACAAAGAATACCACAACAACAAACTCCTCAACAACGAACTTTACAACCACGAACACCACAACAGCGAACATTACAACAACGAACATCATAAAAACGACCATTACAACAACGAACACCACAACAACGAACTCACAACAACGAACACCACAACAACGAACATCTCAACAACGAACGTCTCAACAACGAACATCTCATCAACGAACAGTACAACAATGAACACTTCAAAAACGAACACCACAACAACGATCACTACAACAAAGAACACCACAACAACGAACTCCACAACAATGAACTTTACAACCACGAACACCACAACAACGAACATTACAACAACGAACATCATAAAAACGACCATTACAACAACGAACACCACAACGACGAAATTTACAACAATGAACACTACAACAACTAACATTACAACAACGAACACCACAATAACGATCACTACAACAACAAACACTACAACAACGAACGCTACAACAACGAACACCACAACAACGAACATTAGAACAACGAACACTACAACAACGAAGGTTATAAGAATAAACTCCACAACAACGGAAATTACAACAAGGAACACTACAACAACGAACACTACAACAACATACACTACAACAACGAACACTACAACAACAAACACTACAACAACGAACATTACAACAATGAACACCACAACAACGAACACCACAACAACGAACATTTCAACAACGAACACTACAACAACGAACACTACAACAACGAACACAACAACAACGAACACCACAACAACGAACACCACAACAACGAACACCACAACAATGAACATATCAACAACGAACACTGCAATAACGAACACAACAACAACGAACACAACAACAACGAACACTACAACGACGAACACTACAACAACGAACACCACAATAACGAACACTAAAACAACGAACACTACAACAACGAACACTTCAACAACGAATACTACAACAACGAACACCACAACAACGAACACCACAATAACGAACATCTCAAGAACGAACACCACAACAACGAACACATCAACAACGAACACCACAACAACGAACACTACAAAACGAACACCACAACAATGAACACCACAACAACGAACACCACAAAAACGAATACTGCAACAACGAACACTACAGCAACGAACATCGCAACAACGAACACCACAACCTCGAATAAAACAACAACAACGAACACCATAACAACAAACACCATAACAAAGAACACTACAACAACGCACACCACAACAACGAACACTACAACAACGAACACTACAACAACGAACATCTCAACAACGAACACCACAACAACGAACACTACAACAACGAACATATCAAAACGAACACCACAACAACGCACACCACAACAACGCACACTAAAACAACGAACACTACAACAATGAACACTACAACAACGAACACTACAACAACGAACACTACAAAAACGAACATCTCAACAACGAACACCACAACAACGAACTCTACAACAACGAACACTACAACAACGAAAATTATAACAACGAACACCACATCAACGAACACCATAACAACGAACATCTTAACAGCGAACATCTCAATAACGAACACTACAACAATGAACACTACAACAACGAACACCACAACAACGAACATCTCAACAACGAACACTATAACAACTAACACCACAAGAACGACCATCACAACAACGAACATCTCAAAAACGAACATCTCAACAACGAACATTACAACAACGAACACCACATCACTGAACACCACAACAACGAACATCTCAACAACGAACATCTCAACAACGAACATCTCAACAACGAACACTACAACAACGAACACCACAACAACGAACATCACAACCACGAACACCACAACAACGAACATCAACCCAACGAACACCACAACAACGAACGTCTCAACAACGAAAATCTCAACAACGAACATCTCAACAACAAACACCACAACAACGAACTTTACAACAACGAACATCTCAACAACGAACATCTCAACAACGAACATCTCAAAAACGAACACGACAACAACGAACACCACAACAACGAACTCACAACAACGAATACCACAACAACGAACATCTCAACACCGAACATCTCAACAACGAACGTCTCAACAACGAACATCTCATCAACGAACAGTACAACAATGAACACTACAACAACGAACACCACAACAACGAACACTACAACAAAGAACGCCACAACAACGAACTCCTCAACAACGAACTTTACAACCACGAACACCACAACAACGAACATTACAACAACGAACATCATAAAAACGACCATTACAACAACGAACACCACAACAACGAACTCACAATAACGAACACCACAACAACGAACATCTCAACAACGAACGTCTCAACAACGAACATCTCATCAACGAACAGTACAACAATGAACACTACAACAACGAACACCACAACAACGAACACTACAACAAAGAACACCACAACAACGAACTCCACAACAACGAACTTTACAACCACGAACACCACAACAACGAACATTAAAACAACGAACATCATAAAAACGACCATTACAACAACGAACACCACAACATCGAACACTACACTAATTAACACTACAACAACGAACATTACAACAATGAACACAACAACATCGAAGAAAACAACAACGAACACTTCAACAACGAACACTACAACAACGAACACCACAACAACGAACACCACAACAACAAGCACTACAGCAACGAACACCACAATAACATAATTTACAACAATGAACACTATAACAACTAACATTACAACAATGAACACCACAATAACGATCACTACAACAACAAACACTACAACAACGAACTCTACAACAACGAACACCACAACAACGAACATTAGAACAACGATCACTACAACAACGAACACTACAACAACGAACACTACAACAACATACACTACAACAACGAACACTACAACAACAAACACTACAACAACGAACATTACAACAATGAACACCACAACAACGAACACAACAACAACAACGAACACCATAACAACGAACACTACAACAACGAACACTACAACAACGAACACTACAACAACAAACACCAAAACAACGAACACTTCAACAACGAACACCACAACAACGAACACCACAACAACGAACATTTCAACAACGAACACCACAACAACGAACACCACAACAATGAACATATCAACAACGAACACTACAACAACGAACACAACAACAACGAACACTACAACAACGAACACTACAACGACGAACACTACAACAACGAACACCACAAAAACGAACACTAAAACAACGAACACTACAACAACGAACACTTCAACAACGAATATTACAACAACGAACACCACAACAACGAACACCACAATAACGAACATCTCAAGAACGAACATCACAACAACGAACACATCAACAACGAACACCACAACAACGAACACTACAAAACGAACACCACATCAATGAACACCACAACAACGAACACCACAAAAACGAATACTGCAACAACGAACACTACAGCAACGAACATCGCAACAACGAACACCACAACCTCGAACAAAACAACAACAACGAACACCATAACAACAAACACCATAACAAAGAACACTACAACAACGAACACCACAACAACGAACATCTCAACAACGAACACCACAACAACGAACACTACAACAACGAACACTACAACAACGAACACTACAACAACGAACATCTCAACAACGAACACCACAACAACGAACACTACAACAACGAACATCTCAAAACGAACACCACAACAACGCACACCACAACAACGCACACTAAAACAACGAACACTACAACAATGAACACTACAACAACGAACACCACAACAACGAACATCTCAACAATGAACACTATAACAACTAACACCACAAGAACGACCATCACAACAACGAACATCTCAAAAACGAACATCTCAACAACGAACATTACAACAACGAACACCACATCACTGAACACCACAACAACGAACATATCAACAACGAACAACTCAACAACGAACATCTCAACAACGAACACTACAACATCGAACACCACAACAACGAACATCACAACCACGAACACCACAACAACGAACATCAACCCAACGAACACCACAACAGCGAACATCTCAACAACGAACATCTCAAAAACGAACAACTCAACAACGAACATCTCAACAACAAACACCACAACAACGAATATCTCAACAACGAACATCTCAACAACGAACCTCTCAAAAATGAACACTACAACAACGAACACAACAACAACGAACATCACAACAACGAACACCACATCAACGAACATCTCAACAACGAACATCTCAACAACGAACGTCAAAACAACGAACAACTCAACAACGAACAATACAACAACAAACAACTCAACAACGAACAATACAACAATGAACACTACAACAACGAACACTACAACAACGAACACTACAAAAACGAACACTACAACAACGAACACTACAATAACGAACACTACAACAATAAACACTACAACAACGAACACCACATCACCGAACACCACAACAACGAACATCTCAACAACGAACATCTCAACAACGAACATCTCAACAACGAACACTACAACAACGAACACCACAACAACGAACATCACAACCACGAACACCACAACAACGAACATCAACCCAACGAACACCACAACAACGAACATCTCAACAACGAAAATCTCAACAACGAACATCTCAACAACAAACACCACAACAACGAACTTTACAACAACGAACATCTCAACAACGAACATCTCAACAACGAACATCTCAAAAACGAACACGACAACAACGAACACCACAACAACGAACTCACAACAACGAACACCACAACAACGAACATCTCAACACCGAACATCTCAACAACGAACGTCTCAACAACGAACATCTCATCAACGAACAGTACAACAATGAACACTACAACAACGAACACCACAACAACGAACACTACAACAAAGAACGCCACAACAACGAACTCCTCAACAACGAACTTTACAACCACGAACACCACAACAACGAACATTACAACAACGAACATCATAAAAACGACCATTACAACAACGAACACCACAACAACGAACTCACAATAACGAACACCACAACAACGAACATCTCAACAACGAACGTCTCAACAACGAACATCTCATCAACGAACAGTACAACAATGAACACTACAACAACGAACACCACAACAACGAACACTACAACAAAGAACACCACAACAACGAACTCCACAACAACGAACTTTACAACCACGAACACCACAACAACGAACATTAAAACAACGAACATCATAAAAACGACCATTACAACAACGAACACCACAACAACGAACACTACACTAATTAACACTACAACAACGAACATTACAACAATGAACACAACAACATCGAAGAAAACAACAACGAACACTTCAACAACGAACACTACAACAACGAACACCACAACAACGAACACCACAACAACAAGCACTACAGCAACGAACACCACAACAACATAATTTACAACAATGAACACTACAACAACTAACATTACAACAATGAACACCACAATAACGATCACTACAACAACAAACACTACAACAACGAACGCTACAACAACGAACACCACAACAACGAACATTAGAACAACGATCACTACAACAACGAACACTACAACAACGAACACTACAACAACATACACTACAACAACGAACACTACAACAACAAACACTACAACAACGAACATTACAACAATGAACACCACAACAACGAACACAACAACAACAACGAACACCATAACAACGAACACTACAACAACGAACACTACAACAACGAACACTACAACAACAAACACCAAAACAACGAACACTTCAACAACGAACACCACAACAACGAACACCACAACAACGAACATTTCAACAACGAACACCACAACAACGAACACCACAACAATGAACATATCAACAACGAACACTACAACAACGAACACAACAACAACGAACACTACAACAACGAACACTACAACGACGAACACTACAACAACGAACACCATAAAAACGAACACTAAAACAACGAACACCACAACAACGAACACTACAAAACGAACACCACATCAATGAACACCACAACAACGAACATCTCAACAACGAACACCACAACAACGAACACTACAACAACGAACACTACAACAACGAACACTACAACAACGAACATCTCAACAACGAACACCACAACAACGAACACTACAACAACGAACATCTCAAAACGAACACCACAACAACGCACACCACAACAACGCACACTAAAACAACGAACACTACAAAACGAACACCACAACAATGAACACCACAACAACGAACACCACAAAAACGAATACTGCAACAACGAACACTACAGCAACGAACATCGCAACAACGAACACCACAACCTTGAACAAAACAACAACAACGAACACCATAACAACAAACACCATAACAAAGAACACTACAACAACGCACACCACAACAACGAACACTACAACAACGAACACTACAACAACGAACATCTCAACAACGAACACCACAACAACGAACACTACAACAACGAACACCACAACAACGCACACCACAACAACGCACACTAAAACAACGATCACTACAACAATGAACACTACAACAACGAACACTACAACAACGAACACTACAAAAACGAACATCTCAACAACGAACACCACAACAACGAACTCTACAACAACGAACACTACAACAACGAAAATTATAACAACGAACACCACATCAACGAACACCATAACAACGAACATCTTAACAGCGAACATCTCAACAACGAACACTACAACAATGAACACTACAACAACGAACACCACAACAACGAACATCTCAACAACGAACACTATAACAACTAACACCACAAGAACGACCATCACAACAACGAACATCTCAAAAACGAACATCTCAACAACGAACATTACAACAACGAACACCACATCACTGAACACCACAACAACGAACATCTCAACAACGAACAACTCAACAACGAACATCTCAACAACGAACACTACAACATCGAACACCACAACAACGAACATCACAACCACGAACACCACAACAACGAACATCAACCCAACGAACACCACAACAACGAACATCTCAACAACGAACATCTCAAAAACTAACAACTCAACAACGAACATCTCAACAACAAACACCACAACAACGAATATCTCAACAACGAACATCTCAACAACGAACCTCTCAAAAACGAACACTACAACAACGAACACCACAGCAACGAACATCACAACAACGAACACCACATCAACGAACATCTCAACAACGAACATCTCAACAACGAACGTCAAAACAACGAACAACTCAACAACGAACAATACAACAACAAACAACTCAACAACGAACAATACAACAATGAACACTACAACAACGAACACTACAACAACGAACACTACAAAAACGAACACTACAACAACGAACACTACAATAACGAACACTACAACAACAAACACTACAACAACGAACACCACATCACCGAACACCACAACAACGAACATCTCAACAACGAACATCTCAACAACGAACATCTCAACAACGAACACTACAACAACGAACACCACAACAACGAACATCACAACCACGAACACCACAACAACGAACATCAACCCAACGAACACCACAACAACGAACGTCTCAACAACGAAAATCTCAACAACGAACATCTCAACAACAAACACCACAACAACGAACTTTACAACAACGAACATCTCAACAACGAACATCTCAACAACGAACATCTCAAAAACGAACACGACAACAACGAACACCACAACAACGAACTCACAACAACGAATACCACAACAACGAACATCTCAACACCGAACATCTCAACAACGAACGTCTCAACAACGAACATCTCATCAACGAACAGTACAACAATGAACACTACAACAACGAACACCACAACAACGAACACTACAACAAAGAACGCCACAACAACGAACTCCTCAACAACGAACTTTACAACCACGAACACCACAACAACGAACATTACAACAACGAACATCATAAAAACGACCATTACAACAACGAACACCACAACAACGAACTCACAATAACGAACACCACAACAACGAACATCTCAACAACGAACGTCTCAACAACGAACATCTCATCAACGAACAGTACAACAATGAACACTACAACAACGAACACCACAACAACGAACACTACAACAAAGAACACCACAACAACGAACTCCACAACAACGAACTTTACAACCACGAACACCACAACAACGAACATTAAAACAACGAACATCATAAAAACGACCATTACAACAACGAACACCACAACATCGAACACTACACTAATTAACACTACAACAACGAACATTACAACAATGAACACAACAACATCGAAGAAAACAACAACGAACACTTCAACAACGAACACTACAACAACGAACACCACAACAACGAACACCACAACAACAAGCACTACAGCAACGAACACCACAATAACATAATTTACAACAATGAACACTATAACAACTAACATTACAACAATGAACACCACAATAACGATCACTACAACAACAAACACTACCACAACGAACGCTACAACAACGAACACCACAACAACGAACATTAGAACAACGATCACTACAACAACGAACACTACAACAACGAACACTACAACAACATACACTACAACTAACGAACACTACAACAACAAACACTACAACAACGAACATTACAACAATGAACACCACAACAACGAACACAACAACAACAACGAACACCATAACAACGAACACTACAACAACGAACACTACAACAACGAACACTACAACAACAAACACCAAAACAACGAACACTTCAACAACGAACACCACAACAACGAACACCACAACAACGAACATTTCAACAACGAACACCACAACAACGAACACCACAACAATGAACATATCAACAACGAACACTACAACAACGAACACAAGAACAACGAACACTACAACAACGAACACTACAACGACGAACACTACAACAACGAACACCACAAAAACGAACACTAAAACAACGAACACTACAACAACGAACACTTCAACAACGAATATTACAACAACGAACACCACAACAACGAACACCACAATAACGAACATCTCAAGAACGAACATCACAACAACGAACACATCAACAACGAACACCACAACAACGAACACTACAAAACGAACACCACATCAATGAACACCACAACAACGAACACCACAAAAACGAATACTGCAACAACGAACACTACAGCAACGAACATCGCAACAACGAACACCACAACCTCGAACAAAACAACAACAACGAACACCATAACAACAAACACCATAACAAAGAACACTACAACAACGAACACCACAACAACGAACATCTCAACAACGAACACCACAACAACGAACACTACAACAACGAACACTACAACAACGAACACTACAACAACGAACATCTCAACAACGAACACCACAACAACGAACACTACAACAACGAACATCTCAAAACGAACACCACAACAACGCACACCACAACAACGCACACTAAAACAATGAACACTACAACAATGAACACTACAACAACGAACACCACAACAACGAACATCTCAACAATGAACACTATAACAACTAACACCACAAGAACGACCATCACAACAACGAACATCTCAAAAACGAACATCTCAACAACGAACATTACAACAACGAACACCACATCACTGAACACCACAACAACGAACATCTCAACAACGAACAACTCAACAACGAACATCTCAACAACGAACACTACAACATCGAACACCACAACAACGAACATCACAACCACGAACACCACAACAACGAACATCAACCCAACGAACACCACAACAGCGAACATCTCAACAACGAACATCTCAAAAACGAACAACTCAACAACGAACATCTCAACAACAAACACCACAACAACGAATATCTCAACAACGAACATCTCAACAACGAACCTCTCAAAAACGAACACTACAACAACGAACACAACAACAACGAACATCACAACAACGAACACCACATCAACGAACATCTCAACAACGAACATCTCAACAACGAACGTC
The DNA here is from genome assembly GCF_040958095.1 of Procambarus clarkii. Classification (NCBI taxonomy): domain Eukaryota; kingdom Metazoa; phylum Arthropoda; class Malacostraca; order Decapoda; family Cambaridae; genus Procambarus; species Procambarus clarkii. The sequence continues at coordinate 13,433,197 of NC_091182.1, read as the reverse complement.
AAAACAACGAACAACTCAACAACGAACAATACAACAACAAACAACTCAACAACGAACAATACAACCATGAACACTACAACAACGAACACTACAACAACGAACACTACAAAAACGAACACTACAACAACGAACACTACAATAACGAACACTACAACAACAAACACTACAACAACGAACACCACATCACCGAACACCACAACAACGAACATCTCAACAACGAACATCTCAACAACGAACATCTCAACAACGAACACTACAACAACGAACACCACAACAACGAACATCACAACCACGAACACCACAACAACGAACATCAACCCAACGAACACCACAACAACGAACATCTCAACAACGAAAATCTCAACAACGAACATCTCAACAACAAACACCACAACAACGAACTTTACAACAACGAACATCTCAACAACGAACATCTCAACAACGAACATCTCAAAAACGAACACGACAACAACGAACACCACAACAACGAACTCACAACAACGAACACCACAACAACGAACATCTCAACACCGAACATCTCAACAACGAACGTCTCAACAACGAACATCTCATCAACGAACAGTACAACAATGAACACTACAACAACGAACACCACAACAACGAACACTACAACAAAGAACGCCACAACAACGAACTCCTCAACAACGAACTTTACAACCACGAACACCACAACAACGAACATTACAACAACGAACATCATAAAAACGACCATTACAACAACGAACACCACAACAACGAACTCACAATAACGAACACCACAACAACGAACATCTCAACAACGAACGTCTCAACAACGAACATCTCATCAACGAACAGTACAACAATGAACACTACAACAACGAACACCACAACAACGAACACTACAACAAAGAACACCACAACAACGAACTCCACAACAACGAACTTTACAACCACGAACACCACAACAACGAACATTAAAACAACGAACATCATAAAAACGACCATTACAACAACGAACACCACAACAACGAACACTACACTAATTAACACTACAACAACGAACATTACAACAATGAACACAACAACATCGAAGAAAACAACAACGAACACTTCAACAACGAACACTACAACAACGAACACCACAACAACGAACACCACAACAACAAGCACTACAGCAACGAACACCACAACAACATAATTTACAACAATGAACACTACAACAACTAACATTACAACAATGAACACCACAATAACGATCACTACAACAACAAACACTACAACAACGAACGCTACAACAACGAACACCACAACAACGAACATTAGAACAACGATCACTACAACAACGAACACTACAACAACGAACACTACAACAACATACACTACAACAACGAACACTACAACAACAAACACTACAACAACGAACATTACAACAATGAACACCACAACAACGAACACAACAACAACAACGAACACCATAACAACGAACACTACAACAACGAACACTACAACAACGAACACTACAACAACAAACACCAAAACAACGAACACCACAACAATGAACATATCAACAACGAACATCTCAACAACGAACATCTCAACAACGAACACTACAACAACGAACACCACAACAACGAACATCACAACCACGAACACCACAACAACGAACATCAACCCAACGAACACCACAACAACGAACATCTCAACAACGAAAATCTCAACAACGAACATCTCAACAACGAACCTCTCAAAAACGAACACTACAACAACGAACACCACAACAACGAACATCACAACAACGAACACCACATCAACGAACATCTCAACAACGAACATCTCAACAACGAACGTCAAAACAACGAACAACTCAACAACGAACAATACAACAACAAACAACTCAACAACGAACAATACAACAATGAACACTACAACAACGAACACTACAACAACGAACACTACAAAAACGAACACTACAACAACGAACACTACAATAACGAACACTACAACAACAAACACTACAACAACGAACACCACATCACCGAACACCACAACAACGAACATCTCAACAACGAACATCTCAACAACGAACATCTCAACAACGAACACTACAACAACGAACACCACAACAACGAACATCACAACCACGAACACCACAACAACGAACATCAACCCAACGAACACCACAACAACGAACGTCTCAACAACGAAAATCTCAACAACGAACATCTCAACAACAAACACCACAACAACGAACTTTACAACAACGAACATCTCAACAACGAACATCTCAACAACGAACATCTCAAAAACGAACACGACAACAACGAACACCACAACAACGAACTCACAACAACGAATACCACAACAACGAACATCTCAACACCGAACATCTCAACAACGAACGTCTCAACAACGAACATCTCATCAACGAACAGTACAACAATGAACACTACAACAACGAACACCACAACAACGAACACTACAACAAAGAACGCCACAACAACGAACTCCTCAACAACGAACTTTACAACCACGAACACCACAACAACGAACATTACAACAACGAACATCATAAAAACGACCATTACAACAACGAACACCACAACAACGAACTCACAATAACGAACACCACAACAACGAACATCTCAACAACGAACGTCTCAACAACGAACATCTCATCAACGAACAGTACAACAATGAACACTACAACAACGAACACCACAACAACGAACACTACAACAAAGAACACCACAACAACGAACTCCACAACAACGAACTTTACAACCACGAACACCACAACAACGAACATTAAAACAACGAACATCATAAAAACGACCATTACAACAACGAACACCACAACATCGAACACTACACTAATTAACACTACAACAACGAACATTACAACAATGAACACAACAACATCGAAGAAAACAACAACGAACACTTCAACAACGAACACTACAACAACGAACACCACAACAACGAACACCACAACAACAAGCACTACAGCAACGAACACCACAATAACATAATTTACAACAATGAACACTATAACAACTAACATTACAACAATGAACACCACAATAACGATCACTACAACAACAAACACTACCACAACGAACGCTACAACAACGAACACCACAACAACGAACATTAGAACAACGATCACTACAACAACGAACACTACAACAACGAACACTACAACAACATACACTACAACAACGAACACTACAACAACAAACACTACAACAACGAACATTACAACAATGAACACCACAACAACGAACACAACAACAACAACGAACACCATAACAACGAACACTACAACAACGAACACTACAACAACGAACACTACAACAACAAACACCAAAACAACGAACACTTCAACAACGAACACCACAACAACGAACACCACAACAACGAACATTTCAACAACGAACACCACAACAACGAACACCACAACAATGAACATATCAACAACGAACACTACAACAACGAACACAACAACAACGAACACTACAACAACGAACACTACAACGACGAACACTACAACAACGAACACCACAAAAACGAACACTAAAACAACGAACACTACAACAACGAACACTTCAACAACGAATATTACAACAACGAACACCACAACAACGAACACCACAATAACGAACATCTCAAGAACGAACATCACAACAACGAACACATCAACAACGAACACCACAACAACGAACACTACAAAACGAACACCACATCAATGAACACCACAACAACGAACACCACAAAAACGAATACTGCAACAACGAACACTACAGCAACGAACATCGCAACAACGAACACCACAACCTCGAACAAAACAACAACAACGAACACCATAACAACAAACACCATAACAAAGAACACTACAACAACGAACACCACAACAACGAACATCTCAACAACGAACACCACAACAACGAACACTACAACAACGAACACTACAACAACGAACACTACAACAACGAACATCTCAACAACGAACACCACAACAACGAACACTACAACAACGAACATCTCAAAACGAACACCACAACAACGCACACCACAACAACGCACACTAAAACAACGAACACTACAACAATGAACACTACAACAACGAACACCACAACAACGAACATCTCAACAATGAACACTATAACAACTAACACCACAAGAACGACCATCACAACAACGAACATCTCAAAAACGAACATCTCAACAACGAACATTACAACAACGAACACCACATCACTGAACACCACAACAACGAACATCTCAACAACGAACAACTCAACAACGAACATCTCAACAACGAACACTACAACATCGAACACCACAACAACGAACATCACAACCACGAACACCACAACAACGAACATCAACCCAACGAACACCACAACAGCGAACATCTCAACAACGAACATCTCAAAAACGAACAACTCAACAACGAACATCTCAACAACAAACACCACAACAACGAATATCTCAACAACGAACATCTCAACAACGAACCTCTCAAAAACGAACACTACAACAACGAACACAACAACAACGAACATCACAACAACGAACACCACATCAACGAACATCTCAACAACGAACATCTCAACAACGAACGTCAAAACAACGAACAACTCAACAACGAACAATACAACAACAAACAACTCAACAACGAACAATACAACAATGAACACTACAACAACGAACACTACAACAACGAACACTACAAAAACGAACACTACAACAACGAACACTACAATAACGAACACTACAACAACAAACACTACAACAACGAACACCACATCACCGAACACCACAACAACGAACATCTCAACAACGAACATCTCAACAACGAACATCTCAACAACGAACACTACAACAACGAACACCACAACAACGAACATCACAACCACGAACACCACAACAACGAACATCAACCCAACGAACACCACAACAACGAACATCTCAACAACGAAAATCTCAACAACGAACATCTCAACAACAAACACCACAACAACGAACTTTACAACAACGAACATCTCAACAACGAACATCTCAACAACGAACATCTCAAAAACGAACACGACAACAACGAACACCACAACAACGAACTCACAACAACGAACACCACAACAACGAACATCTCAACACCGAACATCTCAACAACGAACGTCTCAACAACGAACATCTCATCAACGAACAGTACAACAATGAACACTACAACAACGAACACCACAACAACGAACACTACAACAAAGAACGCCACAACAACGAACTCCTCAACAACGAACTTTACAACCACGAACACCACAACAACGAACATTACAACAACGAACATCATAAAAACGACCATTACAACAACGAACACCACAACAACGAACTCACAATAACGAACACCACAACAACGAACATCTCAACAACGAACGTCTCAACAACGAACATCTCATCAACGAACAGTACAACAATGAACACTACAACAACGAACACCACAACAACGAACACTACAACAAAGAACACCACAACAACGAACTCCACAACAACGAACTTTACAACCACGAACACCACAACAACGAACATTAAAACAACGAACATCATAAAAACGACCATTACAACAACGAACACCACAACAACGAACACTACACTAATTAACACTACAACAACGAACATTACAACAATGAACACAACAACATCGAAGAAAACAACAACGAACACTTCAACAACGAACACTACAACAACGAACACCACAACAACGAACACCACAACAACAAGCACTACAGCAACGAACACCACAACAACATAATTTACAACAATGAACACTACAACAACTAACATTACAACAATGAACACCACAATAACGATCACTACAACAACAAACACTACAACAACGAACGCTACAACAACGAACACCACAACAACGAACATTAGAACAACGATCACTACAACAACGAACACTACAACAACGAACACTACAACAACATACACTACAACAACGAACACTACAACAACAAACACTACAACAACGAACATTACAACAATGAACACCACAACAACGAACACAACAACAACAACGAACACCATAACAACGAACACTACAACAACGAACACTACAACAACGAACACTACAACAACAAACACCAAAACAACGAACACTTCAACAACGAACACCACAACAACGAACACCACAACAACGAACATTTCAACAACGAACACCACAACAACGAACACCACAACAATGAACATATCAACAACGAACACTACAACAACGAACACAACAACAACGAACACTACAACAACGAACACTACAACGACGAACACTACAACAACGAACACCATAAAAACGAACACTAAAACAACGAACACGACAACAACGAACACTTCAACAACGAATACTACAACAACGAACACCACAACAACGAACACCACAATAACGAACATCTCAAGAACGAACATCACAACAACGAACACATCAACAACGAACACCACAACAACGAACACTACAAAACGAACACCACATCAATGAACACCACAACAACGAACACCACAAAAACGAATACTGCAACAACGAACACTACAGCAACGAACATCGCAACAACGAACACCACAACCTCGAACAAAACAACAACAACGAACACCATAACAACAAACACCATAACAAAGAACACTACAACAACGAACACCACAACAACGAACATCTCAACAACGAACACCACAACAACGAACACTACAACAACGAACACTACAACAACGAACACTACAACAACGAACATCTCAACAACGAACACCACAACAACGAACACTACAACAACGAACATCTCAAAACGAACACCACAACAACGCACACCACAACAACGCACACTAAAACAACGAACACTACAACAATGAACACTACAACAACGAACACTACAACAACGAACACTACAAAAACGAACATCTCAACAACGAACACCACAACAACGAACTCTACAACAACGAACACTACAACAACGAAAATTATAACAACGAACACCACATCAACGAACACCATAACAACGAACATCTTAACAACGAACATCTCAACAACGAACACTACAACAATGAACACTACAACAACGAACACCACAACAACGAACATCTCAACAACGAACAGTATAACAACTAACAACACAAGAACGACCATCACAACAACGAACATCTCAACAACGAACATCTCAACAACGAACATTACAACAACGAACACCACATCACTGAACACCACAACAACGAACATCTCAACAACGAACAACTCAACAACGAACATCTCAACAACAAACACTACAACATCGAACACCACAACAACGAACATCACAACCACGAACACCACAACAACGAACATCAACCCAACGAACACCACAACAACGAACATCTCAACAACGAACATCAACCCAACGAACACCACAACAACGAACATCTCAACAACGAACATCTCAACAACAAACACCACAACAACGAATATCTCAACAACGAACATCTCAACAACGAACCTCTCAAAAACGAACACTACAACAACGAACACCACAACAACGAACATCAACAACGAACACCACATCAACGAACATCACAACAACAAACATCTCAACAACGAACATCCCAACAACGAACATCTCAACAACGAACATCTCAACAACAAACACCACAACAACGAACTTTACAACAACGAAGATCTCAACAACGAACATCTCAACAACGAACATCTCAAAAACGAACACGACAACAACGAACACCACAACAACGAACTCACAACAACGAACACCACAACAACGAACATCTCAACAACGAACATCTCAACAACGAACATCTCAACAACGAACATCTCATCAACGAACAGTACAACAATGAACACTACAACAACGAACACCACAACAACGAACACAACAACAAAGAACACCACAACAACGAACTCCACAACAACGAACTTTACAACAAAGAACACCACAACATCGAACATTACAACAACGAACATCATAAAAACGACTATTACAACAACGAACACCACAACAACGAACACTACACTAATTAACACTACAACAAAGAACATTACAACAATGAACACAACAACAACGAAGAAAACAACAACGAACACTTCAAAAACAAACACTACAACAACGAACACCACAACAACGAACACCACAACAACAAACACTACAGCAACGAACACCATAACAACGAAATTTACAACAATGAACACTACAACAACTAACATTACAACAACGAACAACACAATAACGATCACTACAACAACAAATACTACAACAACGAACGCTACAACAACGAGCACCACAACAACGAACATTAGAACAACGAACACTACAACAACGAAGGTTATAAGAATAAACTCCACAACAACGGACATTACAACAAGGAACACTACAACAACGAACTCTACAACAACATACACTACAACAACGAACACTACAACAACAAACACTAAAACAACGAACATTACAACAATGAACACCACAACAACGAACACCACAACAACGAACATTTCAACAACGAACACCACAACAATGAACATCTCAACAACGAACACTACAACAACGAACACAACAACAACGAACACTACAACAACGAACACTACAACGACGAACACTACAACGACGAACACTACAACAACGAACACTTCAACAACGAACACCACAAAAACGAACACTAAAAAAACGAACACTACAACAACGAACACTTCAACAACGAATACTACAACAACGAACACCACAACAACGAACACCACAATAACGAACATCTAAAGAACGAACATCACAACAACGAACACATCAACAACGAACACCACAACAACGAACACTACAAAACGAACACCACAACAATGAACACCACAACAACGAACACCACAAAAACGAATACTGCAACAACGAACACTACAGCAACGAACATCACAACAACGAACACCACAACCTCGAACAAAGCAACAACAACGAACACCACAACAACGAACACTACAACAACGAACACTACAACAACGAACACTACAACAACGAACACTACAACAACGAACATCTCAACAACGAACACCACAACAACGAACACTACAACAACGAACAGTACAACAATGAACACCACAACAACGAACTCACAACAACGAACACCACAACAACGAACATCTCAACACCGAACATCTCAACAACGAACGTCTCAACAACGAACATCTCATCAACGAACAGTACAACAATGAACACTACAACAACGAACACCACAACAACGAACACTACAACAAAGAACGCCACAACAACGAACTCCTCAACAACGAACTTTACAACCACGAACACCACAACAACGAACATTACAACAACGAACATCATAAAAACGACCATTACAACAACGAACACCACAACAACGAACTCACAATAACGAACACCACAACAACGAACATCTCAACAACGAACGTCTCAACAACGAACATCTCATCAACGAACAGTACAACAATGAACACTACAACAACGAACACCACAACAACGAACACTACAACAAAGAACACCACAACAACGAACTCCACAACAACGAACTTTACAACCACGAACACCACAACAACGAACATTAAAACAACGAACATCATAAAAACGACCATTACAACAACGAACACCACAACAACGAACACTACACTAATTAACACTACAACAACGAACATTACAACAATGAACACAACAACATCGAAGAAAACAACAACGAACACTTCAACAACGAACACTACAACAACGAACACCACAACAACGAACACCACAACAACAAGCACTACAGCAACGAACACCACAACAACATAATTTACAACAATGAACACTACAACAACTAACATTACAACAATGAACACCACAATAACGATCACTACAACAACAAACACTACAACAACGAACGCTACAACAACGAACACCACAACAACGAACATTAGAACAACGATCACTACAACAACGAACACTACAACAACGAACACTACAACAACATACAGTACAACAACGAACACTACAACAACAAACACTACAACAACGAACATTACAACAATGAACACCACAACAACGAACACAACAACAACAACGAACACCATAACAACGAACACTACAACAACGAACACTACAACAACGAACACTACAACAACAAACACCAAAACAACGAACACTTCAACAACGAACACCACAACAACGAACACCACAACAACGAACATTTCAACAACGAACACCACAACAACGAACACCACAACAATGAACATATCAACAACGAACACTACAACAACGAACACAACAACAACGAACACTACAACAACGAACACTACAACGACGAACACTACAACAACGAACACCATAAAAACGAACACTAAAACAACGAACACCACAACAACGAACACTACAAAACGAACACCACATCAATGAACACCACAACAACGAACACCACAAAAACGAATACTGCAACAACGAACACTACAGCAACGAACATCGCAACAACGAACACCACAACCTCGAACAAAACAACAACAACGAACACCATAACAACAAACACCATAACAAAGAACACTACAACAACGAACACCACAACAACGAACATCTCAACAACGAACACCACAACAACGAACACTACAACAACGAACACTACAACAACGAACACTACAACAACGAACATCTCAACAACGAACACCACAACAACGAACACTACAACAACGAACATCTCAAAACGAACACCACAACAACGCACACCACAACAACGCACACTAAAACAACGAACACTACAACAATGAACACTACAACAACGAACACTACAACAACGAACACTACAAAAACGAACATCTCAACAACGAACACCACAACAACGAACTCTACAACAACGAACACTACAACAACGAAAATTATAACAACGAACACCACATCAACGAACACCATAACAACGAACATCTTAACAACGAACATCTCAACAACGAACACTACAACAATGAACACTACAACAACGAACACCACAACAACGAACATCTCAACAACGAACAGTATAACAACTAACAACACAAGAACGACCATCACAACAACGAACATCTCAACAACGAACATCTCAACAACGAACATTACAACAACGAACACCACATCACTGAACACCACAACAACGAACATCTCAACAACGAACAACTCAACAACGAACATCTCAACAACAAACACTACAACATCGAACACCACAACAACGAACATCACAACCACGAACACCACAACAACGAACATCAACCCAACGAACACCACAACAACGAACATCTCAACAACGAACATCAACCCAACGAACACCACAACAACGAACACCTCAACAACGAACATCTCAACAACAAACACCACAACAACGAATATCTCAACAACGAACATCTCAACAACGAACCTCTCAAAAACGAACACTACAACAACGAACACCACAACAACGAACATCAACAACGAACACCACATCAACGAACATCACAACAACAAACATCTCAACAACGAACATCCCAACAACGAACATCTCAACAACGAACATCTCAACAACAAACACCACAACAACGAACTTTACAACAACGAAGATCTCAACAACGAACATCTCAACAACGAACATCTCAAAAACGAACACGACAACAACGAACACCACAACAACGAACTCACAACAACGAACACCACAACAACGAACATCTCAACAACGAACATCTCAACAACGAACATCTCAACAACGAACATCTCATCAACGAACAGTACAACAATGAACACTACAACAACGAACACCACAACAACGAACACAACAACAAAGAACACCACAACAACGAACTCCACAACAACGAACTTTACAACAAAGAACACCACAACATCGAACATTACAACAACGAACATCATAAAAACGACTATTACAACAACGAACACCACAACAACGAACACTACACTAATTAACACTACAACAAAGAACATTACAACAATGAACACAACAACAACGAAGAAAACAACAACGAACACTTCAAAAACAAACACTACAACAACGAACACCACAACAACGAACACCACAACAACAAACACTACAGCAACGAACACCATAACAACGAAATTTACAACAATGAACACTACAACAACTAACATTACAACAACGAACAACACAATAACGATCACTACAACAACAAATACTACAACAACGAACGCTACAACAACGAGCACCACAACAACGAACATTAGAACAACGAACACTACAACAACGAAGGTTATAAGAATAAACTCCACAACAACGGACATTACAACAAGGAACACTACAACAACGAACTCTACAACAACATACACTACAACAACGAACACTACAACAACAAACACTAAAACAACGAACATTACAACAATGAACACCACAACAACGAACACCACAACAACGAACATTTCAACAACGAACACCACAACAATGAACATCTCAACAACGAACACTACAACAACGAACACAACAACAACGAACACTACAACAACGAACACTACAACGACGAACACTACAACGACGAACACTACAACAACGAACACTTCAACAACGAACACCACAAAAACGAACACTAAAAAAACGAACACTACAACAACGAACACTTCAACAACGAATACTACAACAACGAACACCACAACAACGAACACCACAATAACGAACATCTAAAGAACGAACATCACAACAACGAACACATCAACAACGAACACCACAACAATGAACACTACAAAACGAACACCACAACAATGAACACCACAACAACGAACACCACAAAAACGAATACTGCAACAACGAACACTACAGCAACGAACATCACAACAACGAACACCACAACCTCGAACAAAGCAACAACAACGAACACCACAACAACGAACACTACAACAACGAACACTACAACAACGAACACTACAACAACGAACATCTCAACAACGAACACCACAACAACGAACACTACAACAACGAACAGTACAACAATGAACACTACAACAACGAACACTACAACAACGAACACTACAAAAACGAACATCTCAACAACGAACACTACAACAACGAACACTACAACAACGAACACTACAACAACGAACACCACATCAACGAACACCATAACAACGAACATCTTAACAACGAACATCTCAACAACGAACACTACAACAATGAACACTACAACAACGAACACCACAACAACGAACATCTCAACAACGAACAACTCAACAACGAACATCTCAACAACGAACACTACAACAACGAACACCACAACAACAAACATCACAACCACGAACACCACAACAACGAACATCAACCCAACGAACACCACAACAACGAACATCTCAACAACGAACATCTCAACAACGAACAACTCAACAACGAACATCTCAACAACAAACACTACAACAACGAACTTTACAACAACGAATATCTCAACAACGAACATCTCAACAACGAACCTCTCAAAAACGAACACTACAACAACGAACACCACAAAATCGAACATCACAACAACGAACACCACATCAACGAACATCTCAACAACGAACATCTCAACAACGAACGTCTAAACAACGAACAACTCAACAACGAACAATTCAACAACGAACAGCTCAACAATGAACAATACAACAATGAACACTACAACAACGAACACTACAAAAACGAACACTACAAAAACGAACACTACAACAACGAACACTATAATAACGAACACTACAACAACAAACACTACAACAACGAACACCACATCACCGAACACCACAACAACGAACATCTCAACAACGAACATCTCAACAACGAACATCACAACCACGAACACCACAACAACGAACATCAACCCAACGAACACCACAACAACGAACATCTCAACAACGAACATCTCAACAACGAACATCTCAACAACGAATATCTTAACAACAAACACCACAACAACGAACTTTACAACAACGAACATCTCAAAAACGAACAAGACAACAACGAACTTTACAACAACGAACTCACAACAACGAACACCACAACAACGAACATCTCAACAACGAACATATCAACAACGAACGTCTCAACAACGAACATCTCATCAACGAACAGTACAACAATGAACACTACAACAACGAACACCACAACAACGAACACTACAACAAAGAACACCACAACAACGAACTCCACAACAACGAACTTTACAACCACGAACACCACAACAACGAACATTTCAACAACGAACATCATAAAAACGACCATTACAACAACGAACACCACAACAACGAACTCACAACAACGAACACCACAACAACGAACATTTCAACAACGTACATCTCAACAACGAACGTCTCAACAACAAACATCTCATCAACGAACAGTACAACAATGAACACTACATCAACGAACTCCACAACAACGAACAATACAACAACGAATACCACAACAACGAACTCCACAACAACGAACTTTGCAACCACGAACACCACAACAACGAACATTACAACAACGAACATCATAAAAACGACCATTACAACAACGAACACCACAACAACGAACACTACACTAATTAACACTACAACAACGAACATTACAACAATGAACACAACAACAACGAAGAAAACAACAACGAACACTTCAACAACGAACACTACAACAACGAACACCACAACAACGATCACCAAAACAACAAACACTACAGCAACCAACACCACAACAACGAAATTTACAACAATGAATACTACAAAAACGAACGCTACAACAACGAACTCCACAACAACGAACATTAGAACAACGAACACTACAACAACGAAGGTTATAAGAATAAACTCCACAACAACGGACATTACAACATGGAACACTACAACAACGAACACTACAACAACATACACTACAACAACGAACACTACAAGAACAAACACTACAACAACGAACATTAAAACAATGATCACCACAACAACGAACACAACAACAACAACGAACACCATAACAACGAACACCATAACAACGAACACCATAACAACGAACACTACAACAACGAACACTACAACAACAAACACCAAAACAACGAACACTTCAACAACGAACACCACAACAACGAACACCACAACAACGAACATTTCAACAACGAACACTACAACAACGAACACTACAACAAAGAACACAACAACATCTAACACCACAACAACGAACACTACAACAACGAATACCACAACAATGAACATCTCAACAACGAACACTACAACAACGAACACAACAACAACGAACACTACAACAACGAACACTACAACGACGAACACTACAACAACGAACACTTCAACAACGAACACCACAAAAACGAACACTAAAACAACGAACACTAAAACAACGAACACTTCAACAACGAATACTACAACAACGAACACCACAACAACGAACACCACAATAACGAACATCCTAAGAACGAACATCACAACAACGAACACATCAACAACGAACACCGCAACAACGAACACTACAAAACGAACACCACAACAATGAACACCACAACAACAAACTCTATAACAAAGAACACTACAACAACGAACACCACAACAACGAACATCTCAACAACGAACACCACAACAACGAATACTACAACAACGAACACTACAACAACGAACACTACAACAAAGAAACATCTCAACAACGAACACCACAACAACGAACACTACAACAACGAACATCTCAAAACGAACACCATAACAACGCATACCACAGCAACGCACACTAAAACAACGAACACTACAACAATGAACACTACACTAATTAACACTACAACAACGAACATTACAACAATAAACACAACAACAACGAAGAAAACAAATACGAACAAACACTTCAACAACGAACACTACAACAACGAACACCACAACAACGAACACCACAACAACAAACAATACAGCAACGAACACCACAACAACGAAATTTACAACAATGAACACTACAACAACTAACATTACAACAACGAACACCACAATAACGATCACTACAACAACAAACACTACAACAACGAACGCTACAACAACGAACACCACAACAACGAACATTAGAACAACGAACACTACAACAACGAAGGTTATAAGAATAAACTCCACAACAACGGACATTACAACAAGGAACACTACAACAACGAACACTACAACAACATACACTACAACAACGAACACTACAACAACAAACACTACAACAACGAACATTACAACAATGAACACCACAACAACGAACACAACAACAACAACGAACACCATAACAACGAACACTACAGCAAAGAACACTACAACAACAAACACCAAAACAACGACCACTTCAACAACGAACACCACAACAACGAACACCACAACAACGAACATTTCAAGAACGAACACTACAACAACGAACACTACAACAACGAACACCACAACAATGAACATCTCAACAACGAACAATACAACAACGAACACAACAACAACGAACATTCCAACAACGAACACTACAACGACGAACACTACAACAACGAACACTTCAACAACGAACACCACAAAAACGAACACTAAAAAAACGAACACTACAACATCGAACACTTCAACAACGAATACTACAACAACGAACACCACAACAACGAACACCACAATAACGAATATCTAAAGAACGAACTTCACAACAACGAACACATCAACAACGAACACCACAACAACGAACACTACAAAACGAACACCACAACAATGAACACCACAACAACGAACACCACAAAAACGAATACTGCAACAACGAACATCACAACAACGAACACCACAACCTCGAACAAAGCAACAACAACGAACACCACAACAACGAACACTACAACAACGAACACTACAACAACGAACACTACAACAACGAACATCTCAACAACGAACACTACAACAACGAACACTACAACAACGAACACTACAACAATGAACACTACAACAACGAACACTACAACAACGAACACTACAAAAACGAACATCTCAACAACGAACACTACAACAACGAACACTACAACAACGAACACTACAACAACGAACACCACATCAACGAACACCACTACAACGAACATCTTAACAACGAACATCTCAACAACGAACACTACAACAATGAACACTACAACAACGAACACCACAACAACGAACATCTCAACAACGAACACTATAACAACTAAAACCACAAGAACGACCATCACAACAACGAACATCTCAACAACGAACATCTCAACAACGAACACTACAACAACGAACACCACATCACTGAACACCACAACAAAGAACATCTCAACAACGAACAACTCAACAACGAACATCTCAACAACGAACACTACAACAACGAACACCACAACAACAAACATCACAACCACGAACACCACAACAACGAACATCAACCCAACGAACACCACAACAACGAACATCTCAACAACGAACATCTCAACAACGAACAACTCAACAACGAACATCTCAACAACAAACACCACAACAACGAACTTTACAACAACGAATATCTCAACAACGAACATCTCAACAACGAACCTCTCAAAAACGAACACTACAACAACGAACACCACAAAAACGAACATCACAACAACTAACACCACATCAACGAACAACTCAACAACAAACATCTCAACAACGAACGTCTCAACAACGAACATCTCATCAACGAACAGTACAACAATGAACACTACAACAACGAACACCACAACAACGAACACTACATTAAAGAACACCACAACAACGAACTCCACAACAACGAACTTTACAACCACGAACACCACAACAACGAACATCATAAAAACGACCATTACAACAACGAACACCACAACAACGAACTCACAACAACGAACACCACAACAACGAACATTTCAACAACGAACATCTCAACAACGAACGTCTCAACAACGAACATCTCATCAACGAACAGTACAACAATGAACACTACAACAACGAACTCCACAACAACGAACAATACAACAACGAATACCACAACAACGAACTCCACAACAACGAACTTTACAACCACGAACACCACAGCAACGAACATTACAACAACGAACATCATAAAAACGACCATTACAACAACGAACACCACAACAACGAACACTACACTAATTAACACTACAACAACGAACATTACAACAATGAACACAACAACAACGAAGAAAACTACAACGAACACTTCAACAACGAACACTACAACAACGAACACCACAACAATGATCACCAAAACAACAAACACTACAGCAACGAACACCACAACAACGAAATTTACAACAATGAACACTACAAAAACGAACGCTACAACAACGAACTCCACAACAACGGACATTACAACAAGGAACACTACAACAACGAACACTACAACAACATACACTACAACAACGAACACTACAAGAACAAACACTACAACAACGAACATTAAAACAATGAACACCACAACAACGAACACAACAACAACAACGAACACCATAACAACGAACACCATAACAACGAACACCATAACAACGAACACTACAACAACGAACACTACAACAACAAACACCAAAACAACGAACACTTCAACAACGAACACCACAACAACGAACACCACAACAACGAACATTTCAACAACGAACACTACAACAACGAACACTACAACAAAGAACACAACAACAACGAACACCACAACAACGAACACTACAACAACGAATACCACAACAATGAACATCTCAACAACGAACACTACAACAACGAACACAACAACAACGAACACTACAACAACGAACACTACAACGACGAACGCTACAACAACGAACACTTGAACAACGAACACCACAAAAACGAACACTAAAACAACGAACACTAAAACAACGAACACTTCAACAACGAATACTACAACAACGAACACCACAACAACGAACACCACAATAACGAACATCCTAAGAACGAACATCACAACAACGAACACATCAACAACGAACACCTCAACAACGAACACTACAACAACAAACACCAAAACAACGAACACTTCAACAACGAACACCACAACAACGAACACCACAACAACGAACATTTCAACAACGAACACTACAACAACGAACACCACAACAACAAACTCTATAACAAAGAACACTACAACAACGAACACCACAACAACGAACATCTCAACAACGAACACCACAACAACGAATACTACAACAACGAACACTACAACAACGAACACTACAACAAAGAAACATCTCAACAACGAACACCACAACAACGAACACTACAACAACGAACATCTCAAAACGAACACCATAACATTGCATACCACAGCAACGCACACTAAAACAACGAACACTACAACAATGAACACTACAACAACGAACACTACAACAAAGAACACTACAAAAACGAACATCTCAACAACGAACACCACATCAACGAACATTACAACAACGAACACTACAACAACGAACACTACAACAACGAACACCACATCAACGAACACCATAACAACGAACATCTTAACAACGAACATCTCAACAACGAACACTACAACAATGAACACTACAACAACGAACACCACAACAACGAACATCTCAACAACGAACACTACAACAATGAACACTACAACAACGACCATCACAACAACGAACATCTCAACAACGAACATCTCAACAACGAACACTACAACAACGAACACCACATCACTGAACACTACAACAACTAACATTACAACATCGAACACCACAATAACGATCACTACAACAACAAACACTACAACAACGAACGCTACAACAACGAACACCACAACAACGAACATTAAAACAACGAACACTACAATAACGAAGATTATAAGAATAAACTCCACAACAACGGACATTACAACAAGGAACACTACAACAACATACACTACAACAACGAACACTACAACAACAAACACTACAACAACGAACACTACAACAATGAACACCACAACAACGATCACTACAACAATGAACACCACAACAACGAACACAACAACAACAACGAACACCATAACAACGAACATAATAACAACGAACATTACAACAACGAACACTACAACAACAAACACCAAAACAACGAACACTTCAACAACGAACACCACAACAACGAACACCACAACAACGAACACCACAACAATGAACATCTCAACAACGAAGACTACAACAACGAACACAACAACAACGAACACTACAACAACGAACACTACAACGACGAACACTACAACAACGAACACTTCAACAACGAACACCACAAAAACGAACACTAAAGCAACGAACACTACAACAACGAACACTTCAACAACGAATACTACAACAACGAACACCACAACAACGAACACCACAATAACGAACATCTCAAGAACGAACATCACAATAACGAACACAATAATGAACACAATAATGAACACAACAACAACGAAGAAAACAACAACGAACACTTCAACAACGAACACTACAACAACGAACACCACAACAACGATCACCACAACAACAAACACTACAGCAACGAACTTCACAACAACGAACACTACAACACTACAACACTTCAACAACGAACATCATAAAAACGACCATTACAACAACGAACACCACAACAACGAACACTACACTAATTAACACTACAACAACGAACATTACAACAATGAACACAACAACAACGAAGAAAACAACAACGAACACTTCAACAACGAACACTACAACAACGAACACCACAACAACGATCACCACAACAACAAACACTACAGCAACGAACTTCACAACAACGAACACTACAACAACGAACGGGACAACAACGAAAATCACAAAAACGACCATTACAAACACCAACACTACAATAATTAACACTACAACAACGAACAATACAACATTGAACACTACAACAACGAACAAAACAACAACGAACACTTCAACAACGAACACTACAACAACGAACACCACAACAACGAACACCACAACAACGAACACTACAACAACGAACACCACAACAACGAACACTACAACAACGAACACCACAACAACGAACACCACAACAACGAACACTACAACAACGAACGCTACAACAACAAACACCACAACAACGAACATTAAAACAACAAACACTACAACAACGAACATTACAACAATGAACACTACAAGAACGAACATTACAACAACGAACAGAACAACAACGAACACCACAACAACGAACATTACAACAACGAACACTACAACAACGAACACTACAACAACGAACACTACAACAACGAACTTTACAACAATGAACACTACAACAACGAACACTACAACAACGAACACTACAACAACGAACACTACAACAACGAACACCACATCAACGAACACCACAACAACGAACATCTCAACAACGAACACCTCAACAACGAATATCTCAACAACGAACACTACAACAACGAACATCACAACAACGAACATTACAACAACGACCACCACAACAACGAACATCTCAACAACGAACCTCTCAACAACGAACATCTCAACAACGAACACTACAACAACGAACACTACAACAACGAACATCTCAACAACGAACATCTCAAAAACGAACACTACAACAACGAACACTACAACAACGAACACTACAACAACGAACACTACAACAACGAACATCTCAACAACGAACACTACAACAACGAACACCACAACAATGAACATCTCAACAACGAACACTACAACAACGAACACCACAAGAACGAACATCACAACAACGAACATCACAACAACGAACATCTCAACAACGAACACCACAATAATGAACACTACAACAACGAAAATCAGAACAACGAACACTACAACAACGAACACTACAACTACGAAAACCATAACAACAAACACCACAAAAACGAACTTTACAACAACGAACACCACAACAACGAACAATACAACAACGAACACCACAACAACGAACATTACAACAACGAAAATCACAAAAACGACCATTACAACAACGAACACCACTACAACGAACACTACAATAATTAACACTACAACAACGAACAATACAACATTGAACACTACAACAACGAACAAAACAACAACGAACACTTCAAAAACGAACAATACAACAACGAACACCACAACAACGAACACCACAACAACGAACACTACAACAACGAACAATACAACATTGAACACTACAACAACGAACACCACAACAACGAACACTACAGCAACATACACTACAACAACGAACACTACAACAACAAACACTACAACAACGAACACTACAACAACATACACTACAACAACGAACACTACAACAACAAACACTACAACAACGAACATTACAACAATGAACACTACAAGAACGAACACTACAACAACGAACAGTACAATAACGAACACTACAACAACGAACAGTACAACAACGAACACTACAACAACGAACACTACAACAACAAACACTACAACAACGAACTTTACAACAATGAACACTACAACAACGAACACTACAACAACGAACACTACAACAACGAACACTACAACAACGAACACTGCAACAACGAACACTACAACAACGAACACCACATCAACGAACACCACAACAACGAATATCCCAACAACGAATATCTCAACAACGAACACTACAACAACAAACATCACAACAACGAACATTACAACAACGACCACCACAACAACGAACATCTCAACAACGAAACTCTCAACAACGAACACCTCAACAACGAACACTACAACAACGAACATCTCATCAACGAACATCTCAACAACGAACACTACAACAACGAACACTGCAATAATGAAAACTACAACAACGAACACTACAACAACGAATTCCAAAACAACGAACACTACTACAATGAACACTACAACAATGAACACTACCACAACGAACACCACAACAACGAACACTACAACAACGAACACTAAAACAACGAACACTACAACAACGAACATCTCAACAACGAACATCTCAACAACGATCACTACTACAACGAACACCACAATAACGAACATCTCAACAACGAACACTACAACAACGAACATCACAACAACGACCATCACAAAAACGAACATCTCAACAACGAACATCTCAACAACGAACACTACAACAACGAACACTAGAACAACGAACACCACAACAACGAACACCACAATAATGAACACTACAACAACGAACACTAGAACAACGAACACCACAACAAATGAACACCACAATAATGAACACTACAACAACGAAAATCAGAACAACGAACATTACAAAAACGAACACTACAACTACGAAAACCTTAACAACAAACACCACAACAACGAACTTTACAACAACGAACACCACAACAACGAACAATACAACAACGAACACCACAACAACGAACTCCACAACAACGAACTTTACAACAACGAACACCTCAACAACGAACGTTACAACAACGAAAATCACAAAAACGACCATTACAACAACGAACACCACTACATCGACACTACAATAATTAACACTTCAACAACGAACACTACAACAACGAACATCTCAACAACGAACATCTCAAAAACGAACACTACAACAACGAACACTACAACAACGAACACTACAACAACGAACACTACAACAACGAACACCACAACAACGAAAATTACAACAATGAACACTACAACAACTAACATTGCAACAACGAACACTATAACAACAAACACTACAACAACGAACGCTACAACAACGAACACCACAACAACGAACATTAGAACAACGAACACTACAACAACGAACGTTATAAGAACGAACTCCACAACAATGAACACTACAACAACGAACACTACAACAACATACACTACAACAACGAACACTACAACAACAAACACTACAACAACGAACATTACAACAATGAACACTACGAGAACGAACACTACAACAACGAACAGTACAACAACGAACACCACAACAACGAACATTACAACAACGAACACTACAACAACGAACACTTCAACAACGAACACTTCAACAACGAACTTTACAACAATGAACACTACAACAACGAACACTACAACAACGAACACTACAACAACGAACACTACAACAACGAACACCACATCAACGAACAACACAACAACGAACATCTCAACAACGAACATCTCAACAAAGAATATCTCAACAACGAACACTACAACAATGAACACTACAACAACGAACACTACAACAACGAACACTACAACAACGAACATCTCAACAACGAACACTACAACAACGAACACCACAAGAACGAACATCACAACAACGAACATCACAACAACGAACATCTCAACAACGAACCACACAATAATGAACACTACAACAACGAAAATCAGATCAACGAACACTACAACTACGAAAACCTTAGCAACAAACACCACAACAACGAACTTTACAATAACGAACACCAGAACAACGAACACCAGAACAACGAACAATATAACAACGAACACCAGAACAACGAACTCCACAACAACGAACTTTACAACAACGAACATCTCAACAACGAACATTACAAAAACGATAATCACAAAAACGACCATTACAACAACGAACACTACAATAATTAACACTACAACAACGAACAATACAACATTGAACACTACAACAACGAACAAAACAACAACGAACACTTCAACAACGAACACTACAACAACGAACACCACAACAACGAACACCACAACAACGAACACTACAACAACGAATACCACAACAACGAACACCACAACAACAAACACTACAACAACGAACGCCACAACGAACATCACAACAACGAACATTACAACAACGACCACCACAACAACGAACATCTCAACAACGAACCTCTCAACAACGAACATCTCAACAACGAACACTACAACAACGAACATCTCAACAACGAACATCTCAAAAACGAACACTACAACAACGAACACTACAACAACGAACACTACAACAACGAACACTACAACAACGAACATCTCAACAACGAACACTACAACAACGAACACCACAACAACGAACATCTCAACAACGAACACTACAACAACGAACACCACAAGAACGAACATCACAACAACGAACATCTCAACAACGAACATCTCAACAACGAACACCACAATAATGAACACTACAACAACGAAAATCAGAACAACGAACACTACAACAAAGAACACTACAACTACGAAAACCATAACAACAAACACCACAAAAACGAACTTTACAACAACGAACACCACAACAACGAACAATACAACAACGAACACCACAACAACGAACATTACAAACCCGAAAATCACAAAAACGACCATTACAACAACGAACACCACTACAACGAACACTACAATAATTAACACTACAACAACGAACAATACAACATTGAACACTACAACAACGAACAAAACAACAACGAACACTTCAACAACGAACACTACAACAACGAACACCACAACAACGAACACCACAACAACGAACACTACAACAACGAACAATACAACATTGAACACTACAACAACGAACACCACAACAACGAACACTACAGCAACATACACTACAACAACGAACACTACAACAACAAACACTACAACAACGAACACTACAACAACATACACTACAACAACGAACACTACAACAACAAACACTACAACAACGAACATTACAACAATGAACACTACAAGAACGAACACTACAACAACGAACAGTACAATAACGAACACTACAACAACGAACAGTACAACAACGAACACTACAACAACGAACACTACAACAACAAACACTACAACAACGAACTTTACAACAATGAACACTACAACAACGAACACTACAACAACGAACACTACAACAACGAACACTACAACAACGAACACTGCAACAACGAACACTACAACAACGAACACCACATCAACGAACACCACAACAACGAATATCCCAACAACGAATATCTCAACAACGAATACTACAACAACAAACATCACAACAACGAACATTACAACAACGACCACCACAACAACGAACATCTCAACAACGAAACTCTCAACAACGAACACCTCAACAACGAACACTACAACAACGAACATCTCATCAACGAACATCTCAACAACGAACACTACAACAACGAACACTGCAATAATGAAAACTACAACAACGAACACTACAACAACGAATTCCAAAACAACGAACACTACTACAATGAACACTACAACAATGAACACTACCACAACGAACACCACAACAACGAACACTACAACAACGAACACTAAAACAAAGAACACTACAACAACGAACATCTCAACAACGAACATCTCAACAACGATCACTACTACAACGAACACCACAATAACGAACATCTCAACAACGAACACTACAACAACGAACATCACAACAACGACCATCACAAAAACGAACATCTCAACAACGAACATCTCAACAACGAACACTACAACAACGAACACTAGAACAACGAACACCACAACAACGAACACCACAATAATGAACACTACAACAACGAACACTAGAACAACGAACACCACAACAAATGAACACCACAATAATGAACACTACAACAACGAAAATCAGAACAACGAACACTACAAAAACGAACACTACAACTACGAAAACCTTAACAACAAACACCACAACAACGAACTTTACAACAACGAACACCACAACAACGAACAATACAACAACGAACACCACAACAACGAACTCCACAACAACGAACTTTACAACAACGAACACCTCAACAACGAACGTTACAACAACGAAAATCACAAAAACGACCATTACAACAACGAACACCACTACATCGACACTACAATAATTAACACTTCAACAACGAACACTACAACAACGAACACCACAACAACGAACACCACAACAACGAACACTACAACAACGAACACCACAACAACGAACACCACAACAACGAACACTACCACAACGAACACCACAACAACGAAAATTACAACAATGAACACTACAACAACTAACATTGCAACAACGAACACTATAACAACAAACACTACAACAACGAACGCTACAACAACGAACACCACAACAACGAACATTAGAACAACGAACACTACAACAACGAACGTTATAAGAACGAACTCCACAACAATGAACACTACAACAACGAACACTACAACAACATACACTACAACAACGAACACTACAACAACAAACACTATAACAACGAACATTACAACAATGAACACTACGAGAACGAACACTACAACAACGAACAGTACAACAACGAACACCACAACAACGAACATTACAACAACGAACACTACAACAACGAACACTTCAACAACGAACACTTCAACAACGAACTTTACAACAATGAACACTACAACAACGAACACTACAACAACGAACACTACAACAACGAACACTACAACAACGAACACCACATCAACGAACACCACAACAACGAACATCTCAACAACGAACATCTCAACAAAGAATATCTCAACAACGAACACTAAACGAACACTACAACAATGAACACTACAACAACGAACACTACAACAACGAACACTACAACAACGAACATCTCAACAACGAACACTACAACAACGAACACCACAAGAACGAACATCACAACAACGAACATCACAACAACGAACATCTCAACAACGAACAACACAATAATGAACACTACAACAACGAAAATCAGATCAACGAACACTACAACTACGAAAACCTTAGCAACAAACACCACAACAACGAACTTTACAATAACGAACACCAGAACAACGAACACCAGAACAACGAACAATACAACAACGAACACCAGAACAACGAACTCCACAACAACGAACTTTACAACAACGAACATCTCAACAACGAACATTACAAAAACGATAATCACAAAAACGACCATTACAACAACAATACAACATTGAACACTACAACAACGAACAAAACAACAACGAACACTTCAACAACGAACACTACAACAACGAACACCACAACAACGAACACCACAACAACGAACACTACAACAACGAATACCACAACAACGAACACCACAACAACAAACACTACAACAACGAACGCCACAACGAACACCACAACAACGAAAATTACAACAATGAACACTACAACAACTAACATTACAACAACGAACACTATAACAACAAACACTACAACAACGAACGCTACAACAACGAACACCACAACAACGAACATTAGAACAACGAACACTACAACAACGAACGTTATAAGAACGAACTCCACAACAATGAACACTACACCAACGAACACTACAACAACATACACTACAACAACGAACACTACAACAACGAACATTACAACAATGAACACTACAAGAACGAACACTACAACAACGAACAGTACAAGAACGAACACCACAACAACGAACATTACAACAACGAACACTACAACAACGAACACTACAACAACGAACACTTCAACAACGAACTTTACAACAATGAACACTACAACAACGAACACTACAACAACGAACACTACAACAACGAACACTACAACAACGAACACCACATCAACGAACACCACAACAACGAACATCTCAACAACGAACATCTCAACAAAGAATATCTCAACAACGAACACTACAACAACGAACATCTCAACAACGAACATCTCAAAAACGAACAAAACAACAATGAACACTACAACAACAAACACTACAACAACGAACACTACAACAACGAACATCTCAACAACGAACACTACAACAACGAACACCACAACAACGAACATCTCAACAACGAACACTACAACAACGAACACCACAAGAACGAACATCACAACAACGAACATCACAACAACGAACATTTCAACAACGAACAACACAATAATGAACACTACAACAACGAAAATCAGAACAACGAACACTACAACTACGAAAACCTTAGCAACAAACACCACAACAACGAACTTTACAACAACGAACACCTCAACAACGAACATTACAAAAACGAAAATCACAAAAACGACCATTACAACAACGAACACTACAATAATTAACACTACAACAACGAACAATACAACATTGAACACTACAACAACGAACAAAACAACAACGAACACTTCAACAACGAACACTACAACAACGAACACCACAACAACGAACACTACAACAACGAACACTACAACAACGAATACCACAACAACGAACACCACAACAACAAACACTACAACAACGAACGCCACAACAACGAAAATTACAACAATGAACACTACAACAACTAACATTACAACAACGAACACTACAACAACAAACACTACAACAACGAACGTTACAACAACGAACACCACAACAACGAACATTAGAACAGCGAACACTACAACAACGAACGTTATAAGAACGAACTCCACAACAAGGAACACTACAACAACGAACACTACAACAACATACACTACAACAACGAACACTACAACAACAAACACTTCAACAACGAACATTACAACAATGAACACTACAAGAACGAACACTGCAACAATGAACATTACAACAACGAACACCACAACAACGAGCATTACAACAATGAACACTACAACAACGAACACTACAACAACAAACACTACAACAACGAACACTACAACAACGAACACCACATCAACGTACACCACAACAACGAACATCTCAACAACGAACATCTCAACAACGAATATCTCAACAACGAACACTACAACAACGAACATCACAAGAACGAATATTACCACAACGACCACCACAACAACGAACATCTCAACAACGAACCTCTGAACAATGAACATCTCAGCAACGAACACTACAACAACGAACATCTCAACAACGAACATCTCAACAACGAACACAATAACAACGAACACTACAACAACAAACACTACAACAACGAACACTACAACAACGAACACCAAAACAACGAACACTACAACAACGAACACTACAACAACGAACACCAGCATAACGAACACCACAACAATGAACACTACAACAACGAACACAAAAACAACGAACACTACAACAACGAACATCTGAACAACGAACATCTCAACGACGAACACTACAACAACGAACATCACAACAACTAACACCACAACAACGAACTCCACAACAACGAACTTTACAACAACGAACACCTCAACAACGAACGTTACAACAACGAAAATCACAAAAACGACCATTACAACAACGAACACCACTACATCGAACACTACAATAATTAACACTACAACAATGAACAATACAACATTGAACACTACAACAACGAACAAAACAACAACGAACACTTCAACAACGAACACTACAACAACGAACACCACAACAACGAACACCATAACAACGAACACTACAACAACGAACACCACAACAACGAACACCACAACAACGAACACTACCACAACGAACACCACAACAACGAAAATTACAACAATGAACACTACAACAACTAACATTACAACAACGAACACTATAACATCAAACACTACAACAACGAACGCTACAACAACGAACACCACAACAACGAACACCACAACAACGAACACCACAACAACGAACATTAGAACAACGAACACTACAACAACGAACGTTATAAGAACGAACTCCACAACAATGAACACTACAACAACGAACACTACAACAACATACACTACAACAACGAACACTACAACAACGAACATTACAACAATGAACACTACAAGAACGAACACTACAACAACGAACAGTACAACAACGAACACCTCAACAACGAACATTACAACAACGAACACTACAACAACGAACACTACAACAACGAACACTTCAACAACGAACTTTACAACAATGAACACTACAACAACGAACACTACAACAACGAACACTACAACAACGAACACTACAACAACGAACACCACATCAACGAACACCACAACAACGAA
Source organism: Procambarus clarkii (assembly GCF_040958095.1). Lineage (NCBI taxonomy): Eukaryota > Metazoa > Arthropoda > Malacostraca > Decapoda > Cambaridae > Procambarus > Procambarus clarkii. The sequence goes on along the minus strand of NC_091182.1, from coordinate 13,402,436 downwards.
CATCTCAACAACGAACATCTCAACAAAGAATATCTCAACAACGAACACTACAACAACAAACATCTCAACAACGAACATCTCAAAAACGAACATTACAACAACGAACACTACAACAACGAACACTACAACAACGAACACTTCAACAACGAACTTTACAACAATGAACACTACAACAACGAACACTACAACAACGAACACTACAACAACGAACACTACAACAACGAACACCACATCAACGAACACCACAACAACGAACAGCTCAACAACGAACATCTCAACAAAGAATATCTCAACAACGAACACTACAACAACAAACTTCTCAACAACGAACATCTCAAAAACGAACACTACAACAATGAACACTAAACAACGAACACTACAACAACGAACACTACAACAACGAACATCTCAACAACGAACACTACAACAACGAACACCACAGCAACGAACATCTCAACAACGAACACAACAACAACGAACACCACAAGAACGAACATCACAACAACGAACATCACAACAACGAACATCTCAACAACGAACAACACAACAACGAACACCACAACAACAAACACTACAACAACGAACGCCACAACAACGAAAATTACAACAATGAACACTACAACAACTAACATTACAACAACGAACACTACAACAGCAAACACTACAACAACGAACGCTACAACAACGAACACAACAACAACGAACATTAGAACAACGAACACTACAACAACGAACGTTATAAGAACGAACTCCACAACAAGGAACACTACAACAACGAACACTACAACAACATAAACTACAACAACGAACACAAAAACAACAAACACTACAACAACGAACATTACAACAATGAACACTACAAGAACGAACACTGCAACAATGAACATTACAACAACGAACACCACAACAACGAACATTACAACAATGAACACTACAACAACGAACACTACAACAACGAACACTACAACAACGAACACTACAACAACGAACACCACATCAACGTACACCACAACAACGAACATCTCAACAACGAACATCTCAACAACGAATATCTCAACAACGAACACTACAACAACGAACATCACAAGAACGAACATTACAACAACACCACCACAACAACGAACATCTCAACAACGAACCTCTGAACAACGAACATCTCAGCAACAAACACTACAACAACGAACATCTCAACAACGAACATCTCAACAACGAACACTATAACAACGAACACTACAACAACGAACACTACAACAACGAACACTACAACAACGAACACCAAAACAACGAACACTACAACAACGAGCACTACAACAACGAACACTACCATAACGAACACCACAACAATGAACACTACAACAACGAACACTAAAACAACGAACACTACAACAACGAACATCTCAACAACGAACATCTCAACGACGAACACTACAACAACGAACATCACAACAACGACCATCAAAAAAACGAATATCTCCACAACGAACATCTCAACAACGAACACTACAACAACGAACAATAGAACAATGAACACCACAACAACGAACACCACAATAATGAACACTACAACAACGAACACTAGAACAACGAACACCACAACAACGAACACCATAATAATGAAGACTACAACAACGAAAATCAGAACAACGAACACTTCAACAATGAACACTACAACAACGAACACTACAACTACGAACATCTTAACAACAAACACCACAACAACGAACTTTACAACAACGAACATCTCAACAACGAACCTCTCAACAACTGTTGGAAATTTCCAACACTAAATACTACACTGTTGTATTCTCATTAATTATTACTAATTCTACTAATCATTGTAGTGATTAAAATTAACCCAACGTAGAGTTCACATGTACTAATGATTACATCTGTACAATAAGGCTAGAATTCTTATGTCACCCGACGCTAGTATTGCGTCAGATTCCATTGTAATAAACACATTTATATCCAGTGTGTCTGAGAATTGAATTTGATTCTCTATAAACAACGGTGTTCTGTGTGATAATTAATTACAGATAAACTGATCCCCAACTAAAGCCAAATAGAGCGTTTATAGTTATAACTGTTATCTAGTAATAAATTTAACGTCACGCGTGAATGCCTTGGTTTAATTCATCTCCATTGTTCGTTTACTATCATAAAATGGGCAAATAATAATATTTAACTCCTCTAAATAATAAACCTGTCTTTATCCGAGCATTTCAATCACAACTGCGAGGAATGATAATATCCGCAATAAATAATTTGAGTAACAAATGCGGGACGCGGAGCGGGGTGGAGGAGACGCCAGTACACGAGGCAACGCGCTCACGACGAGACGCAATTACCCCAGCCACCAGGGTAGACGCCATCAAGATCTCTAGAAGAAAGTCGCCACTGTGAGCTGTGAAGAACCTTTGCAAACCTTAACTTCACTGGTGTCAGTGTCATTTACATAACAAGTCGAATGGTCAAGAGATTAATTTGACATTCGGCCAGAACCTGTTAAATTTGGTTCTATGTAATACCACGTGACCGGCCAGTGAAGCGCGTCAGTATCTAGGATAGGCTGGACCGGAACCTAGGACGCGAACTTCGGCAAGCCATAACTTACACAGTGCCCATATTAGCTAAGTACCTTTATTCTTATTTGATGCATCATATAGGGGGTGGGTTTATAGCTGGGTAGCTTGTCGTGACGCCGTGCGACAATAAAAAACTACAGGTCATTATTTCCTCTTGTTATTAATCTCAATTTCTTGAACATAGATATCCAGTAGCTTAATCTGTTACTACTGAAAACAATTTGATTTACAGCGTGTGTGAGGAATTCTCCGAGCTGTCATTTCCCATGTTAATCAACTCCCAGTGTTCCATGACGAGTCCAGGAGAATCTAGAGGATGAGTCGTAACTAACTTCTTGGAAATCGTCTTTAAGCTAAGATTCTTTCCGTATTCCTTGATTTCTATTATCTGTATTCTTTTACATGCAGAACTCTGTTCATTGGATTAACATGTGTTTATTATGATTATTATTTTTCGTGTTCGTAATCTATGTTCTCATTGATGATAAAGATAATGACTCTATAAATGTTCATAGGATTAGATTATTATACATTGGACTGGTGAACGAACCACACTAGTTCCTGGACGTATTGAGTTCCAGTAATAACCCCCCAATGTAGGTGTTTGAGGCTTTGATTCATTTATTTATACAGCTCATTAATTATTTCAGTGATCATATTCTCTAGTATTTTATCCATAGTTACTGGTTCTTGTAGGAATTTTTTAATGATCATATTTTCTTAGTTTCCCTTTTTCCTATAAAAGCGGGTGGTCCTTTGTAATTGATTTTCATTATATTAATATTTAAATAAATAGAGTCAAGCCCCAAATGTCCCACAACAACGAACACTATAAACAACGAACACTATAAACAATGAAAACTATAAACAATGAACACCACAACAACGAACATCACAACAACGAACACCACAACAACGAACATCTCAACAACGAACACCACAATAATGAACACTACAACAACGAAAATCAGAACAACGAACACTACAACAACGAACACTACAACAGCGAACACTACAACAACGAAAACCTTAACAATAAACACCACAACAACGAACACCACAACAACGAACAATACAACAACGAACACCACAACAACGAACTCCACAACAACGAACTTTACAACAACGAACACCTCAACAACGAACACCTCAACAACGAACATTACAACAACGAAAATCACAAAAACGACCATTATAACAACGAACACCACTACAACGAACACTACAATAAATAACACTACAACAACGAACAATACAACATTGGACACTACAACAACGAACAAAACAACAACGAACACTTCAACAACGAACACTACAACAACGAACACCACAACAACGAACACCACAACAACGAACACTACAACAACGAACACCACAACAACGACCACCACAAAAACGAACACTACAACAACTAACATTACAACAACGAAAACTACAATAACAAACACTACAACAACGAACACCACATCAACGAACACCACAACAACGAACATCTCAACAACGATCACCTCAACAACGAATATCTGAACAACGAACACTACAACAACGAACATCACAACAACGAACATTACAACAACGACCACCACAACAACGAACATCTCAACAACGAACGTCTCAACAACGAACATCTCAACAACGAACACTACAACAACGAACATCTCAACAACGAATATCTCAACAACGAACACTACAACAACAAACACTACAACAACGAACACCAAAACAACGAACAATACAACAATGAACATCTCAACAACGAACACTACAACAATGAACACCACAACAACGAACACCACAACAACGAACATCTCAACAACGAACACTACAACAACGAACATAACAACAACGACCATCACAAAAGCGAACATCTCAACAACAAACATCTCAACAACGAACACTACAACAACGAACACTAGAACAACGAACACCACAACAACGAACACCACAATAATGAACACTACAACAACGAACACTAGAACAACGAACACCACAACAACGAACACCACAATAATGAACACTACAACAACGAAAATCAGAACAACAAACACTTCAAACCGAACACTACAACAACGAACACTACAACTACGAACATCTTAACAACAAACACCACAACAACGAACTTTACAACAACGAACATCTCAACAACGAACATCTCAAAAACGAACCTCTCAACAACGAACACTATAAACAACGAACACCACAACAACGAACATCACAACAATGAACACCACAACAACGAACATCTCAATAACGAACTCTACAACAACGAACTTTTCAACAACAAACACCACAACAACGAACTTTACAACAACGAACATCTCAACAACGAACCTCTCAACAACGAACACTATAAACAACGAACACTATAAACAATGAACACCACAACAACAAACATCACAACAACGAACATCACAACAACGAACATCTCAACAACGAACTCTACAACTACGAACATCTCAACAACAAACACCGCAACAACGAACTTTACAACAACGAACATCACAACAACGAACATCTCAACAACGAACAAGACAATAATGAACACTACAACAACGAACACTACAACAACGAACACTACAACAACGAACTTCACAACAACGACCATCACAAAAACGAACATCTCAACAACGAACATCTCAACAACGAACACTACAACAATGAACACTAGAACAACGAACACCACAACAACGAACACCACAATAATGAACACTACAACAACGAACATTACAACAATGAACACTACAAGAACGAACACTACAACAACGAACAGTACAACAACGAACACCACAACAACGAACATTACAACAACGAACACTACAACAACGAACACTACAACAACGAACACTTCAACGAACTTTACAACAATGAACACTACAACAACGAACACTGCAACAACGAACACTACAACAACGAACACTACAACAACGAACACCATATCAACGAACACCACAACAACGAACATCTCAACAACGAACACTACAACAACGAACATCTCAACAACGAACATCTAAAAAACGAACACTACAACAATGAACACTACAACAACGAACACTACAACAACGAACACTACAACAACGAACATCTCAACAACGAACACTAACCCCAACGAACCCCACAACAACGAACATCTCAACAACGAACATTACAACAACGAACACCACAAGAACGAACATCACAACAACGAACATCACAACAACGAACATCTCAACAACGAACACCACAATAATGAACACTACAACAACGAAAATCAGAACAACGAACACTACAACAACGAACACTACAACTACGAAAACCTTAGCAACAAACACCACAACAACGAACTTTACAACAACTAACACTACAACAACGAACAATACAACAACGAACTTTACAACAACTAACACCACAACAACGAACAATACAACAACGAACACCTCAACAACGAACATTACAAAAACGAAAATCACAAAAACGACCATTACAACAACGAACACTACAATAATTAACACTACAACAACGAACAATACAACATTGAACACTACAACAACGAACAAAACAACAACGAACACTTCAACAACGAACACTACAACAACGAACACCACAACAACGAACACCACAACAACGAACACTACAACAACGAACACCACAACAACGAACACCACAACAACAAACACTACAACAACGAACGCCACAACAACGAAAATTACAACAATGAACACTACAACAACTAACATTACAACAACGAACACTACAACAACAAACACTACAACAACGAACGCTACAACAACGAACACCACAACAACGAACATTAGAACAACGAACACTACAACAACGAACGTTATAAGAACGAACTCCACAACAAGGAACATTACAACAACGAACATCACAACAACGAACATCTCAACAACGAACACCACAATAATGAACACTACAACAACGAAAATCAGAACAACGAACACTACAACAACGAACACTACAACAACGAACAACACAACAACGACCATCACAAAAACGAACATCTCAACAATGAACACCACAATAATGAACACTACAACAACGAAAATCAGAACAACGAACACTTCAACAACGAACACTACAACAACGAACACTACAACTACGAACATCTTAACAACAAACACCACAACAACGAACTTTACAACAACGAACACCACAACAACGAACACCACAATAATGAACACTACAACAACGAACACTACAACAACGAACACCACAACAACGAACACCACAATAATGAACACTACAACAACGAAAAATCAGAACAACGAACACTTCAACAACGAACACTACAACAACGAACACTACAACTACGAACATCTTAACAACAAACACCACAACAACGAACTTTACAACAACGAACATCTCAACAACGAACATCTCAAAAACGAACCTCTCAACAACGAACACTATAAACAACGAACACCACAACAACGAACATCACAACAATGATAACCACAACAACGAACATCTCAACAACGAACTCTACAACTACGAACTTCTCAATAACAAACACCACAGCAACGAACTTTACAACAACGAACATCTCAACAACGAACCTCTCAACAACGAACACTACAACAACGAACACCACAAGAACGAACAATACAACAACGAACACTACAACAACGAACACTACCACAACGAACACCACAACAACGAACACTTCAACAACGAACACGAAAACAACGAACACTACAACAACGAACATCTCAACAACGAACATCTCAACAGCGAAAACTACAACAATGAACACTACAACAACGAACACCACAACAACGAACATCTCAACAATGAACACCACAACAACGAACATCTCAACAACGAACTCTACAACTACGAACCTCTCAACAACAAACACCACAACAACGAACTTTACAACAACGAAAATCAGAACAACGAACACTTCAACAACGAACACTACAAAAACGAACACTACAACTACGAACATCTCAACAACAAACACCACAACAACGAACTTTACAACAACGAACATCACGACAACGAACATCTCAACAAAGAACACCACAATAATGAACACTACAACAACGAAAATCAGAACAACGAACACTACAACCACGAACACTACAACAGCGAACACTACACTACGAAAACCTTAACAACAAACACCACAACAACGAACTTTACAACAACGAACACCTCAACAACGAACATTACAACAACGAAAATCACAAAAACGACCATTACAACAACGAACACCACTACAACGAACTTTACAATAATTAACACTACAACAACGAACAATACAACATTAAACACTACAACAACGAACAAAACAACAACGAACACTTCAACAACGAACACCACATCAACGAACACCACAACAACGAACATCTCAACAACGAACATCTCAACAACGAATATCTCAACAACGAACATTACAACAACGAACATCACAACAACGAACATTGCAACACCGACCACCACAACAACGAACATCTCAACAACGATCCTCTCAACAACGAACATCTCAACAACGAACACTACAACAACGAACATCTCAACAACGAACACTACAACAACGAACATCTCAACAACGAATATCTCAACAACGAACACTACAACAACGAACACTACAACAACGAACACCAAAACAACGAACAATACAACAAAGAACACTACAACAACGAACACTACCACAACGAACACCACAACAATGAACACTACAACAACGAACACTAAAACAAAGAACACTACAACAACGAACATCTCAACAACGAACATCTCAACAACGAACACTACAACAACGAACATCACAACAACGACCATCACAAAAACGAACATCTCAAAAACAAACATCTCAACAACGAACACTACAACAACGAACACTAGAACAACGAACACCACAACAACGAACACCACAATAATGAACACTACAACAACGAACACTACAACAACGAACACCACAACAACGAACACCACAATAATGAACATTACAACAACGAAAATCAGAACAACGAACACTTCAACAACGAACACTACAACAACGAACATCTCAACAACAAACACCACAACAACGAACTTTACAACAACGAACATCTCAACATCGAACACCAAAATAATGAACACTACAACAACGAAAATCAGAACAACGAACACTACAACAAAAAACATCAGAACAACGACCATCACAAAAACGAACATCTCAACAAAGAACACCACAATAATGAACACTACAATAACGAAAATCAGAACAACGAACACTACAACAACGAACACTACAACAGCGAACACTACAAATACGAAAACCTTAACAATAGACACCACAACAACGAACACCACAACAACGAACAATACAACAACGAACACCACAACAACGAACTCCACAACAACGAACTTTACAACAACGAACACCTCAACAACGAACATTACAACAACGAAAATCACAAAAACGACCATTACAAGAACGAACACCACTACAACGAACACTACAATAATTAAAACTACAACAACGAACAATACAACATTGAACACTACAACAACGAACAAAACAACAACGAACACTTCAACAACGAACACTACAACAACGTACACCACAACAACGAACACCACAACAACGAACACTACAACAACGAACACCACAACAATGAACACCACAACAACGAACACTACAACAACTAACATTACAACAACGAAAATTACAACAACAAACTCTACAACAACGAACACCACGTCAACGAACACCACAACAACGAACATCTCAACAACGAACATCTCAACAACGAATATCTCAACAACGAACACTACAACAACGAACATCACAACAACGAACATTACAACAACGACCACCACAACAACGAACATCCCAACAACGAACCTCTCAACAACGAACATCTCAACAACTAACACTACAACAACGAACATCTCAACAACGAATATCTCAACAACGAACACTACAACAACGAACACTACAACAACGAACACCAAAACAACGAACAATACAACAACGAACACTACAACAACGAACACTACCACAACGAACACCACAACAACGAACACTACAACAACGAACACTAAAACAACGAACACTACAACAACGAACATCTCAACAACGAACATCTCAACAACGAACACTACAACAATGAACACTACAACAACGAACACCACAACAACGAACATCTCAACAATGAACACCACAACAACGAATATCTCAACAACGAACTCTACAACTACGAACCTCTCAACAACAAACACCACAACAACGATCTTTACAACAACGAACATCTCAACAACGAACCTCTCAACAACGAACACTATAAACAACGAACACTATAAACAATGAACACCACAACAACGAACATCACAACAACGAACATCACAACAACGAACATCTCAACAACGAACTCTACAACTACGAACATCTCAACATTAAACACCACAACAACGAACTTTACAACAACGAAAATCACAACAACGAACATCTCAACAACGAACAAGACAATAATGAACACTACAACAACGAAAATCAGAACAACGAACACTACAACAACGAACATCAAAACAACGACCATCACAAAACCGAACATCTCAACAACAAACACTTCAACAACGAACACTAGAACAACGAACACCACAACAACGAACACCACAATAATGAACACTACAACAACGAACACTAGAACAACGAACACCACAACAACGAACACCACAATAATGAACACTACAACAACGAAAATCAGAACAACGAACACTTCAACAACGAACACTACAACAACGAACACTACAACTACGAACATCTCAACAACAAACACCACAACAACGAACTTTACAACAACGAACATCACGACAACGAACATCTCAACAAAGAACACCACAATAATGAACACTACAACAACGAAAATCAGAACAACGAACACTACAACCACGAACACTACAACAGCGAACACTACAACTACGAAAACCTTAACAACAAACACCACAACAACGAACACCACAACAACGAACAATACAACAACGAACACCATAACAACATACTCCACAACAACGAACTTTACAACAACGAACACCTCAACAACGAACATTGCAACAACGAAAATCACAAAAACGACCATTACAACAACGAACACCACTACAACGAACTTTACAATAATTAACACTACAACAACGAAGAATACAACATTAAACACTACAACAACGAACAAAACAACAACGAACACTTCAACAACGAACACTACAACAACGAACACCACAACAACGAACACCACAACAACGAACACTACAACAACGAACACCACAACAACGAACACCACAACAACGAACACTACAACAACTAACATTACAACAACGAACACCACAACAACAAACAATACAACAACGAACACCACATCAACGAACACCACAACAACGAACATCTCAACAACGAACATCTCAACAACGAATATCTCAACAACGAATACTACAACAACGAACATCACAACAACGAACATTGCAACATCGACCACCACAACAACGAACATCTCAACAACGATCCTCTCAACAACGAGCATCTCAACAACGAACACTACAACAACGAACATCTCAACAACGAATATCTCAACAACGAACACTACAACAACGAACACTACAACAACGAACACCACAACAACGAACACTACAACAACGAACACTAAAACAACGAACACTACAACAACGAACATCTCAACAACGAACATCTCAACAACGAACACTACAACAACGAACACTACAACAACGAACACCACAAGAACGAACATCACAACAACGAACATCACAACAACGAACAACTTAACAACGAACACCACAATAATGAACACTACAACAACGAAAATCAGAACAACGAACACTACAACAACAAACACTACAACTACGAAAACCTTAACAACAAACACCACAACAACGAACTTTACAACAACAAACACCACAACAACGAACAATACAACAACGAACAGCACAACAACGAACTCCACAACAAAGAACTTTACAACAACGAACACCTCAACAACGAACATTACAACAACGAAAATCACAAAAACGACCATTACAACAACGAACACCACTACAACGAACACTACAATAATTAACACTACAACAACGAACAATACAACATTGAACACTACAACTACGAACAAAACAACAACGAACACTTCAACAACGAACACTACAACAACGAACACCACAACAACGAACACCACAACAACGAACACTACAACAACGAACACCACAACAACGAACACCACAACAACGAACACTACAACAACGAACACCACAACAACGAACATCACAACAACGAACACCACAACAACGAACATCTCAACAACGAACTCTACAACTACGAACATCTCAACAACAAACACCACAACAACGAACTTTACAACAACGAACATCACAACAACGAACATCTCAACAACGAACACCACAATAATGAACACTACAACAACGAAAATCAGAAAAACGAACACTACAACAACGAACACTACAACAACGAACATCACAACAACGACCATCACAAAACCGAACATCTCAACAACGAACACTTCAACAACGAACACTAGAACAACGAACACCACAACAACGAACACCACAATAATGAACACTACAACAACGAACACTAGAACAACGAACACCACAACAACGAACACCACAATAATGAACACTACAACAACGAAAATCAGAACAACGAACACTTCAACAACGAACACTACAACAACGAACACTACAACTACGAACATCTCAACAACAAACACCACAGCAACGAACTTTACAACAACGAACATCACGACAACGAACATCTCAACAAAGAACACCACAATAATGAACACTACAACAACGAAAATCAGAACAACGAACACTACAACCACGAACACTACAACAGCGAACACTACAACTACGAAAACCTTAACAACAAACACCACAACAACGAACACCACAACAACGAACAATACAACAACGAACACCATAACAACATACTCCACAACAACGAACACCTCAACAACGAACACCTCAACAACGAACATTACAAAAACGAAAATCACAAAAACGACCATTACAACAACGAACACCACTACAACGAACTTTACAATAATTAACACTACAACAACGAAGAATACAACATTAAACACTACAACAACGAACAAAACAACAACGAACACTTCAACAACGAACACTACAACAACGAACACCACAACAACGAACACCACAACAACGAACACTACAACAACGAACACCACAACAACGAACACCACAACAACGAACACTACAACAACTAACATTACAACAACGAACACCACAACAACAAACACTACAACAACGAACACCACATCAACGAACACCACAACAACGAACATCTCAACAACGAACATCTCAACAACGAATATCTCAACAACGAACACTACAACAACGAACATCACAACAACGAACATTGCAACAACGACCACCACAACAACGAACATCTCAACAACGATCCTCTCAACAACGAACATCTCAACAACGAACACTACAACAACGAACATCTCAACAACGAATATCTCAACAACGAACACTACAACAACGATCCTCTCAACAACGAACACTACAACAACGAACATCTCAACAACGAATATCTCAACAACGAACACTACAACAACGAACACTACAACAACGAACACCAAAACAACGAACAATACAACAACGAACACTACAACAACGAACACTACCACAACGAACACCACAACAACGAACACTACAACAACGAACACTAAAACAACGAACACTACAACAACGAACATCTCAACAACGAACATCTCAACAACGAACACTACAACAACGAACATCACAACAACGACCATTACAAAACGAACATCTCAACAACAAACATCTCAACAAAGAACACTACAACAACGAACACTAGAACAACGAACACCACAACAACGAACACCACAATAATGAACACTACAACAACGAACACTACAACAACGAACACCACAACAACGAACACCACAATAATGAACACAACAACAACGAAAATCAGAACAACGAACACTTCAACAACGAACACTACAACTACGAACACTACAACTACGAACATCTTAACAACAAACACCACAACAACGAACTTTACAACAACGAACATCTCAACAACGAACATCTCAAAAACGAACCTCTCAACAACGAACACTATAAACAACGAACACCAACACAACGAACATCACAACAATGATCACCACAACAACGAACAACTCAACAACGAACTCTACAACTACGAACCTCTCAACAACAAACACCACAACAACGAACTTTACAACAACGAAAATCAGAACAACGAACACTTCAACAACGAACACTACAACAACGAACACTACAACTACGAACATCTCAACAACAAACACCACAACAACGAACTTTACAACAACGAACATCACGACAACGAACATCTCAACAAAGAACACCACAATAATGAACACTACAACAACGAAAATCAGAACAACGAACACTACAACCACGAACACTACAACAGCGAACACTACACTACGAAAACCTTAACAACAAACACCACAACAACGAACTTTACAACAACGAACACCTCAACAACGAACATTACAACAACGAAAATCACAAAAACGACCATTACAACAACGAACACCACTACAACGAACTTTACAATAATTAACACTACAACAACGAACAATACAACATTAAACACTACAACAACGAACAAAACAACAACGAACACTTCAACAACGAACACCACATCAACGAACACCACAACAACGAACATCTCAACAACGAACATCTCAACAACGAATATCTCAACAACGAACATTACAACAACGAACATCACAACAACGAACATTGCAACACCGACCACCACAACAACGAACATCTCAACAACGATCCTCTCAACAACGAACATCTCAACAACGAACACTACAACAACGAACATCTCAACAACGAATATCTCAACAACGAACACTACAACAACGAACACTACAACAACGAACACCAAAACAACGAACAATACAACAAAGAACACTACAACAACGAACACTACCACAACGAACACCACAACAATGAACACTACAACAACGAACACTAAAACAAAGAACACTACAACAACGAACATCTCAACAACGAACATCTCAACAACGAACACTACAACAACGAACATCACAACAACGACCATCACAAAAACGAACATCTCAAAAACAAACATCTCAACAACGAACACTACAACAACGAACACTAGAACAACGAACACCACAACAACGAACACCACAATAATGAACACTACAACAACGAACACTACAACAACGAACACCACAACAACGAACACCACAATAATGAACACTACAACAACGAAAATCAGAACAACGAACACTTCAACAACGAACACTACAACAACGAACATCTCAACAACAAACACCACAACAACGAACTTTACAACAACGAACATCTCAACATCGAACACCAAAATAATGAACACTACAACAACGAAAATCAGAACAACGAACACTACAACAAAAAACATCAGAACAACGACCATCACAAAAACGAACATCTCAACAAAGAACACCACAATAATGAACACTACAACAACGAAAATCAGAACAACGAACACTACAACAACGAACACTACAACAGCGAACACTACAAATACGAAAACCTTAACAATAGACACCACAACAACGAACACCACAACAACGAACAATACAACAACGAACACCACAACAACGAACTCCACAACAACGAACTTTACAACAACGAACACCTCAACAACGAACATTACAACAACGAAAATCACAAAAACGACCATTACAAGAACGAACACCACTACAACGAACACTACAATAATTAAAACTACAACAACGAACAATACAACATTGAACACTACAACAACGAACAAAACAACAACGAACACTTCAACAACGAACACTACAACAACGTACACCACAACAACGAACACCACAACAACGAACACTACAACAACGAACACCACAACAATGAACACCACAACAACGAACACTACAACAACTAACATTACAACAACGAAAAATACAACAACAAACTCTACAACAACGAACACCACATCAACGAACACCACAACAACGAACATCTCAACAACGAACATCTCAACAACGAATATCTCAACAACGAACACTACAACAACGAACATCACAACAACGAACATTACAACAACGACCACCACAACAACGAACATCTCAACAACGAACCTCTCAACAACGAACATCTCAACAACTAACACTACAAAAACGAACATCTCAACAACGAATATCTCAACAACGAACACTACAACAACGAACACTACAACAACGAACACCAAAACAACGAACAATACAACAACGAACACTACAACAACGAACACTACCACAACGAACACCACAACAACGAACACTACAACAACGAACACTAAAACAACGAACACTACAACAACGAACATCTCAACAACGAACATCTCAACAACGAACACTACAACAATGAACACTACAACAACGAACACCACAACAACGAACATCTCAACAATGAACACCACAACAACGAACATCTCAACAACGAACTTTACAACTACGAACCTCTCAACAACAAACACCACAACAACGATCTTTACAACAACGAACATCTCAACAACGAACCTCTCAACAACGAACACTATAAACAACGAACACTATAAACAATGAACACCACAACAACGAACATCACAACAACGAACATCACAACAACGAACATCTCAACAACGAACTCTACAACTACGAACATCTCAACATTAAACACCACAACAACGAACTTTACAACAACGAAAATCACAACAACGAACATCTCAACAACGAACAAGACAATAATGAACACTACAACAACGAAAATCAGAACAACGAACACTACAACAACGAACACCACAACAACGAACACCACAATAATGAACACTACAACAACGAACACTAGAACAACGAACACCACAACAACGAACACCACAATAATGAACACTACAACAACGAAAATCAGAACAACGAACACTTCAACAACGAACACTACAACAACGAACACTACAACTACGAACATCTCAACAACAAACACCACAACAACGAACTTTACAACAACGAACATCACGACAACGAACATCTCAACAAAGAACACCACAATAATGAACACTACAACAACGAAAATCAGAACAACGAACACTACAACCACGAACACTACAACAGCGAACACTACAACTACGAAAACCTTAACAACAAACACCACAACAACGAACACCACAACAACGAACAATACAACAACGAACACCATAACAACATACTCCACAACAACGAACTTTACAACAACGAACACCTCAACAACGAACATTACAACAACGAAAATCACAAAAACGACCATTACAACAACGAACACCACTACAACGAACTTTACAATAATTAACACTACAACAACGAAGAATACAACATTAAACACTACAACAACGAACAAAACAACAACGAACACTTCAACAACGAACACTACAACAACGAACACCACAACAACGAACACCACAACAACGAACACTACAACAACGAACACCACAACAACGAACACCACAACAACGAACACTACAACAACTAACATTACAACAACGAACACCACAACAACAAACAATACAACAACGAACACCACATCAACGAACACCACAACAACGAACATCTCAACAACGAACATCTCAACAACGAATATCTCAACAACGAACACTACAACAACGAACATCACAACAACGAACGTTGCAACATCGACCACCACAACAACGAACATCTCAACAACGATCCTCTCAACAACGAGCATCTCAACAACGAACACTACAACAACGAACATCTCAACAACGAATATCTCAACAACGAACACTACAACAACGAACACTACAACAACGAACACCACAACAACGAACACTACAACAACGAACACTAAAACAACGAACACTATAACAACGAACATCTCAACAACGAACATCTCAACAACGAACACTACAACAACGAACACTACAACAACGAACACCACAAGAACGAACATCACAACAACGAACATCACAACAACGAACAACTTAACAACGAACACCACAATAATGAACACTACAACAACGAAAATCAGAACAACGAACACTACAACAACAAACACTACAACTACGAAAACCTTAACAACAAACACCACAACAACGAACTTTACAACAACAAACACCACAACAACGAACAATACAACAACGAACAGCACAACAACGAACTCCACAACAAAGAACTTTACAACAACGAACACCTCAACAGCGAACATTACAACAACGAAAATCACAAAAACGACCATTACAACAACGAACACCACTACAACGAACACTACAATAATTAACACTACAACAACGAACAATACAACATTGAACACTACAACTACGAAGAAAACAACAACGAACACTTCAACAACGAACACTACAACAACGAACACCACAACAACGAACACCACAACAACGAACACTACAACAACGAACACCACAACAACGAACATCACAACAACGAACACCACAACAACGAACATCTCAACAACGAACTCTACAACTACGAACATCTCAACAACAAACACCACAACAACGAACTTTACAACAACGAACATCACAACAACGAACATCTCAACAACGAACACCACAATAATGAACACTACAACAACGAAAATCAGAACAACGAACACTACAACAACGAACACTACAACAACGAACATCACAACAACGACCATCACAAAACCGAACATCTCAACAACGAACACTTCAACAACGAACACTAGAACAACGAACACCACAACAACGAACACCACAATAATGAACACTACAACAACGAACACTAGAACAACGAACACCACAACAACGAACACCACAATAATGAACACTACAACAACGAAAATCAGAACAACGAACACTTCAACAACGAACACTACAACAACGAACACTACAACTACGAACATCTCAACAACAAACACCACAGCAACGAACTTTACAACAACGAACATCACGACAACGAACATCTCAACAAAGAACACCACAATAATGAACACTACAACAACGAAAATCAGAACAACGAACACTACAACCACGAACACTACAACAGCGAACACTACAACTACGAAAACCTTAACAACAAACACCACAACAACGAACACCACAACAACGAACAATACAACAACGAACACCATAACAACATACTCCACAACAACGAACACCTCAACAACGAACACCTCAACAACGAACATTACAAAAACGAAAATCACAAAAACGACCATTACAACAACGAACACCACAACAACGAACACCACAATAATGAACACTACAACAACGAAAATCAGAACAACGAACACTTCAACAACGAACACTACAACTACGAACACTACAACTACGAACATCTTAACAACAAACACCACAACAACGAACTTTACAACAACGAACATCTCAACAACGAACATCTCAAAAACGAACCTATCAACAACGAACACTATAAACAACGAACACCAACACAACGAACATCACAACAATGATCACCACAACAACGAACAACTCAACAACGAACTCTACAACTACGAACCTCTCAACAACAAACACCACAACAACGAACTTTACAACAACGAAAATCAGAACAACGAACACTTCAACAACGAACACTACAACAACGAACACTACAACTACGAACATCTCAACAACAAACACCACAACAACGAACTTTACAACAACGAACATCACGACAACGAACATCTCAACAAAGAACACCACAATAATGAACACTACAACAACGAAAATCAGAACAACGAACACTACAACCACGAACACTACGACAGCGAACACTACAACTACGAAAACCTTAACAACAAACACCACAACAACGAACTTTACAACAACGAACACCTCAACAACGAACATTACAACAACGAAAATCACAAAAACGACCATTACAACAACGAACACCACTACAACGAACTTTACAATAATTAACACTACAACAACGAACAATACAACATTAAACACTACAACAACGAACAAAACAACAACGAACACTTCAACAACGAACACTACAACAACGAACACCACAACAACGAACACTACAACAACGAACACCACAACAACGAACACCACAACAACGAACACTACAACAACTAACATTACAACAACGAACACCACAACAACAAACACTACAACAACGAACACCACATCAACGAACACCACAACAACGAACATCTCAACAACGAACATCTCAACAACGAATATCTCAACAACGAACATTACAACAATGAACATCACAACAACGAACATTGCAACAACGACCACCACAACAACGAACATCTCAACAACGATCCTCTCAACAACGAACATCTCAACAACGAACACTACAACAACGAACATCTCAACAACGAATATCTCAACAACGAACACTACAACAACGAACACTACAACAACGAACACCAAAACAACGAACAATACAACAACGAACACTACAACAACGAACACTACCACAACGAACACCACAACAACGAACACTACAACAACGAACACTAAAACAAAGAACACTACAACAACGAACATCTCAACAACGAACATCTCAACAACGAACACTACAACAACGAACATCACAACAACGACCATCACAAAAACGAACATTTCAAAAACAAACATCTCAACAACGAACACTACAACAACGAACACTAGAACAACGAACACCACAACAACGAACACCACAATAATGAACACTACAACAACGAACACTACAACAACGAACACCACAACAACGAACACCACAATAATGAACACTACAACAACGAACACTACAACTACGAACATCTTAACAACAAACACCACAACAACGAACTTTACAACAACGAACATCTCAACAACGAACATCTCAAAAACGAACCTCTCAACAACGAACACTATAAACAACTAACACCAACACAACGAACAACACAACAATGATCACCACAACAACGAACATCTCAACAACGAACTCTACAACTACGAACTTCTCAATAACAAACACCACAACAACGAACTTTACAACAACGAACATCTCAACAACGAACCTCTCAACAACGAACACTACAACAACGAACACCACAAGAACGAACAATACAACAACGAACACTACAACAACGAACACTACCACAACGAACACCACAACAACGAACACTACAACAACGAACACTAAAACAACGAACACTACAACAACGAACACTAAAACAAAGAACACTACAACAACGAACATCTCAACAACGAACATCTCAACAACGAACACTACAACAACGAACATCACAACAACGACCATCACAAAAACGAACATCTCAAAAACAAACATCTCAACAACGAACACTACAACAATGAACACTAGAACAACGAACACCACAACAACGAACACCACAATAATGAACACTACAACAACGAACACTACAACAACGAACACCACAACAACGACCATCACAAAACGAACATCTCAAAAACAAACATCTCAACAACGAACACTACAACAATGAACACTAGAACAACGAACACCACAACAACGAACACCACAATAATGAACACTACAACAACGAACACTACAACAACGAACACCACAACAACGAACACCACAATAATGAACACTACAACAACGAACACTACAACTACGAACATCTTAACAACAAACACCACAACAACGAACTTTACAACAACGAACATCTCAACAACGAACATCTCAAAAACGAGCCTCTCAACAACGAACACTATAAACAACGAACACCAACACAACGAACATCACAACAATGATCACCACAACAACGAACATCTCAACAACGAACTCTACAACTACGAACTTCTCAATAACAAACACCACAACAACGAACTTTACAACAACGAACATCTCAACAACGAACCTCTCAACAACGAACACTACAACAACGAACACCACAACAACGAACACTACAACAACGAACACCACAACAATGAACACCACAACAACGAACACTACAACAACTAACATTACAACAACGAAAATTACAACAACAAACTCTACAACAACGAACACCACATCAACGAACACCACAACAACGAACATCTCAACAACGAACATCTCAACAACGAATATCTCAACAACGAACACTACAACAACGAACATCACAACAACGAACATTACAACAACGACCACCACAACAACGAACATCTCAACAACGAACCTCTCAACAACGAACATCTCAACAACTAACACTACAACAACGAACATCTCAACAACGAATATCTCAACAACGAACACTACAACAACGAACACTACAACAACGAACACCAAAACAACGAACAATACAACAACGAACACTACAACAACGAACACTACCACAACGAACACCACAACAACGAACACTACAACAACGAACACTAAAACAACGAACACTACAACAACGAACATCTCAACAACGAACATCTCAACAACGAACACTACAACAATGAACACTACAACAACGAACACCACAACAACGAACATCTCAACAATGAACACCACAACAACGAACATCACAACAACGACCATCACAAAAACGAACATTTCAAAAACAAACATCTCAACAACGAACACTACAACAACGAACACTAGAACAACGAACACCACAACAACGAACACCACAATAATGAACACTACAACAACGAACACTACAACAACGAACACCACAACAACGAACACCACAATAATGAACACTACAACAACGAACACTACAACTACGAACATCTTAACAACAAACACCACAACAACGAACTTTACAACAACGAACATCTCAACAACGAACATCTCAAAAACGAACCTCTCAACAACGAACACTATAAACAACTAACACCAACACAACGAACAACACAACAATGATCACCACAACAACGAACATCTCAACAACGAACTCTACAACTACGAACTTCTCAATAACAAACACCACAACAACGAACTTTACAACAACGAACATCTCAACAACGAACCTCTCAACAACGAACACTACAACAACGAACACCACAAGAACGAACAATACAACAACGAACACTACAACAACGAACACAACCACAACGAACACCACAACAACGAACACTACAACAACGAACACTAAAACAACGAACACTACAACAACGAACACTAAAACAAAGAACACTACAACAACGAACATCTCAACAACGAACATCTCAACAACGAACACTACAACAACGAACATCACAACAACGACCATCACAAAAACGAACATCTCAAAAACAAACATCTCAACAACGAACACTACAACAATGAACACTAGAACAACGAACACCACAACAACGAACACCACAATAATGAACACTACAACAACGAACACTACAACAACGAACACCACAACAACGACCATCACAAAAACGAACATCTCAAAAACAAACATCTCAACAACGAACACTACAACAATGAACACTAGAACAACGAACACCACAACAACGAACACCACAATAATGAACACTACAACAACGAACACTACAACAACGAACACCACAACAACGAACACCACAATAATGAACACTACAACAACGAACACTACAACTACGAACATCTTAACAACAAACACCACAACAACGAACTTTACAACAACGAACATCTCAACAACGAACATCTCAAAAACGAGCCTCTCAACAACGAACACTATAAACAACGAACACCAACACAACGAACATCACAACAATGATCACCACAACAACGAACATCTCAACAACGAACTCTACAACTACGAACTTCTCAATAACAAACACCACAACAACGAACTTTACAACAACGAACATCTCAACAACGAACCTCTCAACAACGAACACTACAACAACGAACACCACAACAACGAACACTACAACAACGAACACCACAACAATGAACACCACAACAACGAACACTACAACAACTAACATTACAACAACGAAAATTACAACAACAAACATCTACAACAACGAACACCACATCAACGAACACCACAACAACGAACATCTCAACAACGAACATCTCAACAACGAATATCTCAACAACGAACACTACAACAACGAACATCACAACAACGAACATTACAACAACGACCACCACAACAACGAACATCTCAACAACGAACCTCTCAACAACGAACATCTCAACAACTAACACTACAACAACGAACATCTCAACAACGAATATCTCAACAACGAACACTACAACAACGAACACTACAACAACGAACACCAAAACAACGAACAATACAACAACGAACACTACAACAACGAACACTACCACAACGAACATCCACAACAACGAACATCTACAACAACGAACACTAAAACAACGAACACTACAACAACGAACATCTCAACAAACGAACATCATCAACAACGAACACTACAACAATGAACACTACAACAACGAACACCACAACAACGAACATCTCAACAATGAACACCACAACAACGAACATCACAACAACGACCATCACAAAAACGAACATTTCAAAAACAAACATCTCAACAACGAACACTACAACAACGAACACTAGAACAACGAACACCACAACAACGAACACCACAATAATGAACACTACAACAACGAACACTACAACAACGAACACCACAACAACGAACACCACAATAATGAACACTACAACAACGAACACTACAACTACGAACATCTTAACAACAAACACCACAACAACGAACTTTACAACAACGAACATCTCAACAACGAACATCTCAAAAACGAACCTCTCAACAACGAACACTATAAACAACTAACACCAACACAACGAACAACACAACAATGATCACCACAACAACGAACATCTCAACAACGAACTCTACAACTACGAACTTCTCAATAACAAACACCACAACAACGAACTTTACAACAACGAACATCTCAACAACGAACCTCTCAACAACGAACACTACAACAACGAACACCACAAGAACGAACAACCACAACAACGAACTTACAACAACGAACATCACAACAACGAACATCTCAAACAACGAACACCACAATAATGAACACTACAACAACGAAAATAGAACAACGAACACTACAACAACGACACTACAACAACGAACATCACAACAACGACCATCACAAAAACCGAACATCTCAACAACGAACATCTTCAACAACGAACACTAGAACAACGAACACCACAACAACGAACACCACAATAATGAACACTACAACAACGAACACTAGAACAACGAACACCACAACAACGAACACCACAATAATGAACACTACAACAACGAAAATCAGAACAACGAACACTTCAACAACGAACACTACAACAACGAACACTACAACTACGAACATCTCAACAACAAACACCACAGCAACGAACTTTACAACAACGAACATCACGACAACGAACATCTCAACAAAGAACACCACAATAATGAACACTACAACAACGAAAAATCAGAACAACGAACACTACAATAATGAACACTACAACAACGAACACTACAACTACGAACATCTTAACAACAAACACCACAACAACGAACTTTACAACAACGAACATCTCAACAACGAACATCTCAAAAACGAGCCTCTCAACAACGAACACTATAAACAACGAACACCAACACAACGAACATCACAACAATGATCACCACAACAACGAACATCTCAACAACGAACTCTACAACTACGAACTTCTCAATAACAAACACCACAACAACGAACTTTACAACAACGAACATCTCAACAACGAACCTCTCAACAACGAACACTACAACAACGAACACCACAACAACGAACACTACAACAACGAACACCACAACAATGAACACCACAACAACGAACACTACAACAACTAACATTACAACAACGAAAATTACAACAACAAACTCTACAACAACGAACACCACATCAACGAATACCACAACAACGAACATCTCAACAACGAACATCTCAACAACGAATATCTCAACAACGAACACTACAACAACGAACATCACAACAACGAACATTACAACAACGACCACCACAACAACGAACATCTCAACAACGAACCTCTCAACAACGAACATCTCAACAACTAACACTACAACAACGAACATCTCAACAACGAATATCTCAACAACGAACACTACAACAACGAACACTACAACAACGAACACCAAAACAACGAACAATACAACAACGAACACTACAACAACGAACACTACCACAACGAACACCACAACAACGAACACTACAACAACGAACACTAAAACAACGAACACTACAACAACGAACATCTCAACAACGAACATCTCAACAACGAACACTACAACAATGAACACTACAACAACGAACACCACAACAACGAACATCTCAACAATGAACACCACAACAACGAACATCTCAACAACGAACTCTACAACTACGAACCTCTCAACAACAAACACCACAACAACGATCATTACAACAACGAACATCTCAACAACGAACCTCTCAACAACGAACACTACAACTACGAAAACCTTAACAACAAACACCACAACAACGAACACCACAACAACGAACAATACAACAACGAACACTACAACAACGAACACCACAACAACGAACACCACAATAATGAACACTACAACAACGAAAATCAGAACAACGAACACTTCAACAACGAACACTACAACTACGAACACTACAACTACGAACATCTTAACAACAAACACCACAACAACGAACTTTACAACAACGAACATCTCAACAACGAACATCTCAAAAACGAACCTCTCAACAACGAACACTATAAACAACGAACACCAACACAACGAACATCACAACAATGATCACCACAACAACGAACATCTCAACAACGAACTCTACAACTACGAACCTCTCAACAACAAACACCACAACAACGAACTTTACAACAACGAAAATCAGAACAACGAACACTTCAACAACGAACACTACAACAACGAACACTACAACTACGAACATCTCAACAACAAACACCACAACAACGAACTTTACAACAACGAACATCACGACAACGAACATCTCAACAAAGAACACCACAATAATGAACACTACAACAACGAAAATCAGAACAACGAACACTACAACCACGAACACTACAACAGCGAACACTACAACTACGAAAACCTTAACAACAAACACCACAACAACGAACTTTACAACAACGAACACCTCAACAACGAACATTACAACAACGAAAATCACAAAAACGACCATTACAACAAAGAACACCACTACAACGAACTTTACAATAATTAACACTACAACAACGAACAATACAACATTAAACACTACAACAACGAACAAAACAACAACGAACACTTCAACAACGAACACTACAACAACGAACACCACAACAACGAACACTACAACAACGACACAACGAACACCACAACAACGAACACCACAACAACGAACACTACAACAACTAACATTACAACAACGAACACCACAACAACAAACACTACAACAACGAACACCACATCAACGAACACCACAACAACGAACATCTCAACAACGAACATCTCAACAACGAATATCTCAACAACGAACACTACAACAACGAACATCACAACAACGAACATTGCAACAACGACCACCACAACAACGAACATCTCAACAACGATCCTCTCAATAACGAACATCTCAACAACGAACACTACAACAACGAACATCTCAACAACGAATATCTCAACAACGAACACTACAACAACGATCCTCTACAACAACGAACACTACAACAACGAACATCTACAACAACGAACTATCTAAACAACGAACACTACAACAACGAACATCTACAACAACGAACATCTCAACAACGAACACTACAACAACGAACACTACAACAACGAACACCACAAACGAACATCACAACAACGAACACTACAACAACGAACACTACCACAACGAACACCACAACAACGAACACTACAACAACGAACACTAAAACAACGAACACTACAACAACGAACATCTCAACAACGAACATCTCAACAACGAACACTACAACAACGAACATCACAACAACGACCATCACAAAACGAACATCTCAACAACAAACATCTCAACAACGAACACTACAACAACGAACACTAGAACAACGAACACCACAACAACGAACACCACAATAATGAACACTACAACAACGAACACTACAACAACGAACACCACAACAACGAACACCACAATAATGAACACTACAACAACGAAAATCAGAACAACGAACACTTCAACAACGAACACTACAACTACGAACACTACAACTACGAACATCTTAACAACAAACACCACAACAACGATCATTACAACAACGAACATCTCAACAACGAACCTCTCAACAACGAACACTATAAACAACGAACACTATAAACAATGAACACCACAACAACGAACATCACAACAACGAACATCACAACAACGATTATCTCAACAACGAACTCTACAACTACGAACATCTCAACAACAAACACCACAACAACGAACTTTACAACAACGAAAATCACAACAACGAACATCTCAACAACGAACAAGACAATAATGAACACTACAACATCGAAAATCAGAACAACGAACACTACAACAACGAACACTACAACAACGAACATCAAAACAACGACCATCACAAAACCGAACATCTCAACAACAAACACTTCAACAACGAACACTAGAACAACGAACACCACAACAACGAACACCACAATAATGAACACTACAACAACGAACACTAGAACAACGAACACCACAACAACGAACACCACAATAATGAACACTACAACAACGAAAATCAGAACAACGAACACTTCAACAACGAACACTACAACAACGAACACTACAACTACGAACATCTCAACAACAAACACCACAACAACGAACTTTACAACAACGAACATCACGACAACGAACATCTCAACAAAGAACACCACAATAATGAACACTACAACAACGAAAATCAGAACAACGAACACTACAACCACGAACACTACAACAGCGAACACTACAACTACGAAAACCTTAACAACAAACACCACAACAACGAACACCACAACAACGAACAATACAACAACGAACACCATAACAACATACTCCACAACAACGAACTTTACAACAACGAACACCTCAACAACGAACATTACAACAACGAAAATCACAAAAACGACCATTACAACAACGAACACCACTACAACGAACTTTACAATAATTTACACTACAACAACGAAGAATACAACATTAAACACTACAACAACGAACAAAACAACAACGAACACTTCAACAACGAACACTACAACAACGAACACCACAACAACGAACACCACAACAACGAACACTACAACAACGAACACCACAACAACGAACACCACAACAACGAACACTACAACAACTAACATTACAACAACGAACACCACAACAACAAACAATACAACAACGAACACCACATCAACGAACACCACAACAACGAACATCTCAACAACGAACATCTCAACAACGAATATCTCAACAACGAACACTACAACAACGAACATCACAACAACGAACATTGCAACATCGACCACCACAACAACGAACATCTCAACAACGATCCTCTCAACAACGAGCATCTCAACAACGAACACTACAACAACGAACATCTCAACAACGAATATCTCAACAACGAACACTACAACAACGAACACTACAACAACGAACACCACAACAACGAACACTACAACAACGAACACTAAAACAACGAACACTACAACAACGAACATCTCAACAACGAACATCTCAACAACGAACACTACAACAACGAACACTACAACAACGAACACCACAAGAACGAACATCACAACAACGAACATCACAACAACGAACAACTTAACAACGAACACCACAATAATGAACACTACAACAACGAAAATCAGAACAACGAACACTACAACAACAAACACTACAACTACGAAAACCTTAACAACAAACACCACAACAACGAACTTTACAACAACAAACACCACAACAACGAACAATACAACAACGAACAGCACAACAACGAACAGCACAACAACGAACTCCACAACAAAGAACTTTACAACAACGAACACCTCAACAACGAACATTACAACAACGAAAATCACAAAAACGACCATTACAACAACGAACACCACTACAACGAACACTACAATAATTAACACTACAACAACGAACAATACAACATTGAACACTACAACTACGAACAAAACAACAACGAACACTTCAACAACGAACACTACAACAACGAACACCACAACAACGAACACCACAACAACGAACACTACAACAACGAACACCACAACAACGAACACCACAACAACGAACACTACAACAACGAACACCACAACAACGAACATCACAACAACGAACACCACAACAACGAACATCTCAACAACGAACTCTACAACTACGAACATCTCAACAACAAACACCACAACAACGAACTTTACAACAACGAACATCACAACAACGAACATCTCAACAACGAACACCACAATAATGAACACTACAACAACGAAAATCAGAACAACGAACACTACAACAACGAACACTACAACAACGAACATCACAACAACGACCATCACAAAACCGAACATCTCAACAACGAACACTTCAACAACGAACACTAGAACAACGAACACCACAACAACGAACACCACAATAATGAACACTACAACAACGAACACTAGAACAACGAACACCACAACAACGAACACCACAATAATGAACACTACAACAACGAAAATCAGAACAACGAACACTTCAACAACGAACACTACAACAACGAACACTACAACTACGAACATCTCAACAACAAACACCACAGCAACGAACTTTACAACAACGAACATCACGACAACGAACATCTCAACAAAGAACACCACAATAATGAACACTACAACAACGAAAATCAGAACAACGAACACTACAACCACGAACACTACAACAGCGAACACTACAACTACGAAAACCTTAACAACAAACACCACAACAACGAACACCACAACAACGAACAATACAACAACGAACACCATAACAACATACTCCACAACAACGAACACCTCAACAACGAACACCTCAACAACGAACATTACAAAAACGAAAATCACAAAAACGACCATTACAACAACGAACACCACTACAACGAACATTACAATAATTAACACTACAACATCGAAGAATACAACATTAAACACTACAACAACGAACAAAACAACAACGAACACTTCAACAACGAACACTACAACAACGAACACCACAACAACGAACACCACAACAACGAACACTACAACAACGAACACCACAACAACGAACACCACAACAACGAACACTACAACAACTAACATTACAACAACGAACACCACAACAACAAACACTACAACAACGAACACCACATCAACGAACACCACAACAACGAACATCTCAACAACGAACATCTCAACAACGAATATCTCAACAACGAACACTACAACAACGAACATCACAACAACGAACATTGCAACAACGACCACCACAACAACGAACATCTCAACAACGATCCTCTCAACAACGAACATCTCAACAACGAACACTACAACAACGAACATCTCAACAACGAATATCTCAACAACGAACACTACAACAACGATCCTCTCAACAACGAACACTACAACAACGAACATCTCAACAACGAATATCTCAACAACGAACACTACAACAACGAACACTACAACAACGAACACCAAAACAACGAACAATACAACAACGAACACTACAACAACGAACACTACCACAACGAACACCACAACAACGAACACTACAACAACGAACACTAAAACAACGAACACTACAATCAACGAACATCTCAACAACGAACATCTCAACAACGAACACTACAACAACGAACATCACAACAACGACCATCACAAAACGAACATCTCAACAACAAACATCTCAACAACGAACACTACAACAACGAACACTAGAACAACGAACACCACAACAACGAACACCACAATAATGAACACTACAACAACGAACACTACAACAACGAACACCACAACAACGAACACCACAATAATGAACACTACAACAACGAAAATCAGAACAACGAACACTTCAACAACGAACACTACAACTACGAACACTACAACTACGAACATCTTAACAACAAACACCACAACAACGAACTTTACAACAACGAACATCTCAACAACGAACATCTCAAAAACGAACCTCTCAACAACGAACACTATAAACAACGAACACCAACACAACGAACATCACAACAATGATCACCACAACAACGAACATCTCAACAACGAACTCTACAACTACGAACCTCTCAACAACAAACACCACAACAACGAACTTTACAACAACGAAAATCAGAACAACGAACACTTCAACAACGAACACTACAACAACGAACACTACAACTACGAACATCTCAACAACAAACACCACAACAACGAACTTTACAACAACGAACATCACGACAACGAACATCTCAACAAAGAACACCACAATAATGAACACTACAACAACGAAAATCAGAACAACGAACACTACAACCACGAACACTACAACAGCGAACACTACAACTACGAAAACCTTAACAACAAACACCACAACAACGAACTTTACAACAACGAACACCTCAACAACGAACATTACAACAACGAAAATCACAAAAACGACCATTACAACAACGAACACCACTACAACGAACTTTACAATAATTAACACTACAACAACGAACAATACAACATTAAACACTACAACAACGAACAAAACAACAACGAACACTTCAACAACGAACACTACAACAACGAACACCACAACAACGAACACTACAACAACGAACACCACAACAACGAACACCACAACAACGAACACTACAACAACTAACATTACAACAACGAACACCACAACAACAAACACTACAACAACGAACACCACATCAACGAACACCACAACAACGAACATCTCAACAACGAACATCTCAACAACGAATATCTCAACAACGAACACTACAACAACGAACATCACAACAACGAACATTGCAACAACGACCACCACAACAACGAACATCTCAACAACGATCCTCTCAATAACGAACATCTCAACAACGAACACTACAACAACGAACATCTCAACAACGAATATCTCAACAACGAACACTACAACAACGATCCTCTCAACAACGAACACTACAACAACGAACATCTCAACAACGAATATCTCAACAACGAACACTACAACAACGAACACTACAACAACGAACACCAAAACAACGAACAATACAACAACGAACACTACAACAACGAACACTACCACAACGAACACCACAACAACGAACACTACAACAACGAACACTAAAACAACGAACACTACAACAACGAACATCTCAACAACGAACATCTCAACAACGAACACTACAACAACGAACATCACAACAACGACCATCACAAAACGAACATCTCAACAACAAACATCTCAACAACGAACACTACAACAACGAACACTAGAACAACGAACACCACAACAACGAACACCACAATAATGAACACTACAACAACGAACACTACAACAACGAACACCACAACAACGAACACCACAATAATGAACACTACAACAACGAAAATCAGAACAACGAACACTTCAACAACGAACACTACAACTACGAACACTACAACTACGAACATCTTAACAACAAACACCACAACAACGAACTTTACAACAACGAACATCTCAACAACGAACATCTCAAAAACGAACCTCTCAACAACGAACACTATAAACAACGAACACCAACACAACGAACATCACAACAATGATCACCACAACAACGAACATCTCAACAACGAACTCTACAACTACGAACCTCTCAACAACAAACACCACAACAACGAACTTTACAACAACGAAAATCAGAACAACGAACACTTCAACAACGAACACTACAACAACGAACACTACAACTACGAACATCTCAACAACAAACACCACAACAACGAACTTTACAACAACGAACATCACGACAACGAACATCTCAACAAAGAACACCACAATAATGAACACTACAACAACGAAAATCAGAACAACGAACACTACAACCACGAACACTACAACAGCGAACACTACAACTACGAAAACCTTAACAACAAACACCACAACAACGAACTTTACAACAACGAACACCTCAACAACGAACATTACAACAACGAAAATCACAAAAACGACCATTACAACAACGAACACCACTACAACGAACTTTACAATAATTAACACTACAACAACGAACAATACAACATTAAACACTACAACAACGAACAAAACAACAACGAACACTTCAACAACGAACACTACAACAACGAACACCACAACAACGAACACTACAACAACGAACACCACAACAAAGAACACCACAACAACGAACACTACAACAACTAACATTACAACAACGAACACCACAACAACAAACACTACAACAACGAACACCACATCAACGAACACCACAACAACGAACATCTCAACAACGAACATCTCAACAACGAATATCTCAACAACGAACATTACAACAACGAACATCACAACAACGAACATTGCAACAACGACCACCACAACAACGAACATCTCAACAACGATCCTCTCAACAACGAACATCTCAACAACGAACACTACAACAACGAACATCTCAACAACGAATATCTCAACAACGAACACTACAACAACGAACACTACAACAACGAACACCAAAACAACGAACAATACAACAACGAACACTACAACAACGAACACTACCACAACGAACACCACAACAACGAACACTACAACAACGAACACTAAAACAAAGAACACTACAACAACGAACATCTCAACAACGAACATCTCAACAACGAACACTACAACAACGAACATCACAACAACGACCATCACAAAAACGAACATTTCAAAAACAAACATCTCAACAACGAACACTACAATAACGAACACTAGAACAACGAACACCACAACAACGAACACCACAATAATGAACACTACAACAACGAACACTACAACAACGAACACCACAACAACGAACACCACAATAATGAACACTACAACAACGAACACTACAACTACGAACATCTTAACAACAAACACCACAACAACGAACTTTACAACAACGAACATCTCAACAACGAACATCTCAAAAACGAACCTCTCAACAACGAACACTATAAACAACGAACAACACAACAATGATCACCACAACAACGAACATCTCAACAACGAACTCTACAACTACGAACTTCTCAATAACAAACATCACAACAACGTACTTTACAACAACGAACATCTCAACAACGAACCTCTCAACAACGAACACTACAACAACGAACACCACAAGAACGAACAATACAACAACGAACACTACAACAACGAACACTACCACAACGAACACCACAACAACGAACACTACAACAACGAACACTAAAACAACGAACACTACAACAACGAACACTAAAACAAAGAACACTACAACAACGAACATCTCAACAACGAACATCTCAACAACGAACACTACAACAACGAACATCACAACAACGACCATCACAAAAACGAACATCTCAAAAACAAACATCTCAACAACGAACACTACAACAATGAACACTAGAACAACGAACACCACAACAACGAACACCACAATAATGAACACTACAACAACGAACACTACAACAACGAACACCACAACAACGAACACCACAATAATGAACACTACAACAACGAACACTACAACTACGAACATCTTAACAACAAACACCACAACAACGAACTTTACAACAACGAACATCTCAACAACGAACATCTCAAAAACGAGCCTCTCAACAACGAACACTATAAACAACGAACACCAACACAACGAACATCACAACAATGATCACCACAACAACGAACATCTCAACAACGAACTCTACAACTACGAACTTCTCAATAACAAACACCACAACAACGAACTTTACAACAACGAACATCTCAACAACGAACCTCTCAACAACGAACACTACAACAACGAACACCACAAGAACGAACAATACAACAACGAACACTACAACAACGAACACTACCACAACGAACACCACAACAACGAACACTACAACAACGAACACTAAAACAACGAACACTACAACAACGAACATCTCAACAACGAACATCTCAACAACAAACACTACAACAACGAACATCACAACAACGACCATCACAAAACGAACATCTCAACAACAAACATCTCAAAAACGAACACTACAACAACGAACACTAGAACAACGAACACCACAACAACGAACACCACAATAATGAACACTACAACAACGAACACTACAACAACGAACACCACAACAACGAACACCACAATAATGAACACTACAACAACGAAAATCAGAACAACGAACACTTCAACGAACACTACAACAACTAACACTACAACTACGAACATCTTAACAACAAACACCACAACAACGAACTTTACAACAACGAACATCTCAACAACGAACATCTCAAAACGAACCTCTCAACAACGAACACTATAAACAACGAACACCACAACAACGAACATCACAACAATGATCACCACAACAACGAACATCTCAACAACGAACTCTACAACTACGAACCTCTCAACAACAAACACCACAACAACGAACTTTACAACAACGAAAATCAGAACAACGAACACTACAACAACGAACACTACAACTACGAACATCTCAACAACAAACACCACAACAACGAACTTTACAACAACGAACATCACGACAACGAACATCTCAACAAAGAACACCACAATAATGAACACTACAACAACGAAAATCAGAACAACGAACACTACAACCACGAACACTACAACAGCGAACACTACAACTACGAAAACCTTAACAACAAACACCACAACAACGAACTTTACAACAACGAACACCTCAACAACGAACATTACAACAACGAAAATCACAAAAACGACCATTACAACAACGAACACCACTACAACGAACTTTACAATAATTAACACTGCAACAACGAACAAT
This sequence comes from Procambarus clarkii, assembly GCF_040958095.1. Taxonomy (NCBI): domain Eukaryota; kingdom Metazoa; phylum Arthropoda; class Malacostraca; order Decapoda; family Cambaridae; genus Procambarus; species Procambarus clarkii. The sequence goes on along the minus strand of NC_091182.1, from coordinate 13,365,869 downwards.
ACAACATTAAACACTACAACAACGAACAAAACAACAACGAACACTTCAACAACGAACACTACAACAACGAACACCACAACAACGAACACCACAACAACGAACACTACAACAACGAACACCACAACAACGAACACCACAACAACGAACACTACAACAACTAACATTACAACAACGAACACCACAACAACAAACACTACAACAACGAACACCACATCAACGAACACCACAACAACGAACATCTCAACAACGAACATCTCAACAACGAATATCTCCACAACGAACACTACAACAACGAACATCACAACAACGAACATTGCAACAACGACCACCACAACAACGAACATCTCAACAACGATCCTCTCAACAACGAACATCTCAACAACGAACACTACAACAACGAACATCTCAACAACGAATATCTCAACAACGAACACTACAACAACGAACACTACAACAACGATCCTCTCAACAACGAACATCTCAACAACGAACACTACAACAACGAACATCTCAACAACGAATATCTCAACAACGAACACTACAACAACGAACACTACAACAACGAACACCAAAACAACGAACAATACAACAACGAACACTACAACAACGAACACTACCACAACGAACACCACAACAACGAACACTACAACAACGAACACTAAAACAACGAACACTACAACAACGAACATCTCAACAACGAACATCTCAACAACGAACACTACAACAACGAACATCACAACAACGACCATCACAAAACGAACATCTCAACAACAAACATCTCAACAACGAACACTACAACAACGAACACTAGAACAACGAACACCACAACAACGAACACCACAATAATGAACACTACAACAACGAACACTACAACAACGAACACCACAACAACGAACACCACAATAATGAACACTACAACAACGAAAATCAGAACAACGAACACTTCAACAACGAACACTACAACAACGAACACTACAACTACGAACATCTTAACAACAAACACCACAACAACGAACTTTACAACAACGAACATCTCAACAACGAACATCTCAAAAACGAACCTCTCAACAACAAACACTATAAACAACGAACACCAACACAACGAACATCACAACAATGATCACCACAACAACGAACATCTCAACAGCGAACTCTACAACTACGAACTTCTCAATAACAAACACCACAACAACGAACTTTACAAAAACGAACATCTTAACAACGAACCTCTCAACAACGAACACTACAACAACGAACACCACAAGAACGAACAATACAACAACGAACACTACAACAACGAACACTACCACAACGAACACCACAACAACGAACACTACAACAACGAACACTAAAACAACGAACACTACAACAACGAACATCTCAACAACGAACATCTCAACAACGAACACTACAACAACGAACATCACAACAACGACAATCAGAAAACGAACATCTCAACAACAAACATCTCAACAACGAACACTACAAAGACGAACACTAGAACAACGAACACCACAACAACGAACACCACAATAATGAACACTACAACAACGAACACTACAACAACGAACACCACAACAACGAACACCACAATAATGAACACTACAACAACGAAAATCAGAACAACGAACACTTCAACAACGAACACTACAACAACGAACACTACAACTACGAACATCTTAACAACAAACACCACAACAACGAACTTTACAACAACGAACATCTCAACAACGAACATCTCAAAAACGAACCTCTCAACAACGAACACTATAAACAACGAACACCACAACAACGAACATCACAACAATGATCACCACAACAACGAACATCTCAACAACGAACTCTACAACTACGAACCTCTCAACAACAAACACCACAACAACGAACTTTACAACAACGAAAATCAGAACAACGAACACTTCAACAACGAACACTACAACAACGAACACTACAACTACGAACATCTCAACAACAAACACCACAACAACGAACTTTACAACAACGAACATCACGACAACGAACATCTCAACAAAGAACACCACAATAATGAACACTACAACAACGAAAATCAGAACAACGAACACTACAACCACGAACACTACAACAGCGAACACTACAACTACGAAAACCTTAACAACGAACACCACAACAACGAACTTTACAACAACGAACACCTCAACAACAAACATTACAACAACGAAAATCACAAAAACGACCATTACAACAACGAACACCACTACAACGAACTTTACAATAATTAACACTACAACAACGAACAATACAACATTAAACACTACAACAACGAACAAAACAACAACGAACACTTCAACAACGAACACTACAACAACGAACACCACAACAACGAACACTACAACAACGAACACCACAACAACGAACACCACAACAACGAACACTACAACAACTAACATTACAACAACGAACACCACAACAACAAACACTACAACAACGAACACCACATCAACGAACACCACAACAACGAACATCTCAACAACGAACATCTCAACAACGAATATCTCAACAACGAACATTACAACAACGAACATCACAACAACGAACATTGCAACAACGACCACCACAACAACGAACATCTCAACAACGATCCTCTCAACAACGAACATCTCAACAACGAACACTACAACAACGAACATCTCAACAACGAATATCTCAACAACGAACACTACAACAACGAACACTACAACAACGAACACCAAAACAACGAACAATACAACAACGAACACTACAACAACGAACACTACCACAACGAACACCACAACAACGAACACTACAACAATGAACACTAAAACAAAGAACACTACAACAACGAACATCTCAACAACGAACATCTCAACAACGAACACTACAACAACGAACATCACAACAACGACCATCACAAAAACGAACATTTCAAAAACAAACATCTCAACAACGAACACTACAACAACGAACACTAGAACAACGAACACCACAACAACGAACACCACAATAATGAACACTACAACAACGAACACTACAACAACGAACACCACAACAACGAACACCACAATAATGAACACTACAACAACGAACACTACAACTACGAACATCTTAACAACAAACACCACAACAACGAACTTTACAACAACGAACATCTCAACAACGAACATCTCAAAAACGAACCTCTCAACAACGAACACTATAAACAACGAACACCAACACAACGAACATCACAACAATGATCACCACAACAACGAACATCTCAACAACGAACTCTACAACTACGAACTTCTCAATAACAAACACCACAACAACGAACTTTACAACAACGAACATCTCAACAACGAACCTCTCAACAACGAACACTACAACAACGAACACCACAAGAACGAACAATACAACAACGAACACTACAACAACGAACACTACCACAACGAACACCACAACAACGAACACTACAACAACGAACACTAAAACAACGAACACTACAACAACGAACACTAAAACAAAGAACACTACAACAACGAACATCTCAACAACGAACATCTCAACAACGAACACTACAACAACGAACATCACAACAACGACTATCACAAAAACGAACATCTCAAAAACAAACATCTCAACAACGAACAATACAACAACGAACACCACAACAACGAACACCACAATAATGAACACTACAACAACGAACACTACAACTACGAACATCCTAACAACAAACACCACAACAACGAACTTTACAACAACGAACATCTCAACAACGAACATCTCAAAAACGAACCTCTCAACAACGAACACTATAAACAACGAACACCACAACAACGAACATCACAACAATGATCACCACAACAACGAACATCTCAACAACGAACTCTACAACTACGAACCTCTCAACAACAAACACCACAACAACGAAATTTACAACAACGAAAATCAGAACAACGAACACTTCAACAACGAACACTACAACAACGAACACTACAACTACGAACATCTCAACAACAAACACCACAACAACGAACTTTACAACAACGAACATCACGACAACGAACATCTCAACAAAGAACACCACAATAATGAACACTACAACAACGAAAATCAGAACAACGAACACTACAACCACGAACACTACAACAGCGAACACTACAACTACGAAAACCTTAACAACAAACACCACAACAACGAACTTTACAACAACGAACACCTCAACAACGAACATTACAACAACGAAAATCACAAAAACGACCATTACAACAACGAACACCACTACAACGAACTTTACAATAATTAACACTACAACAACGAACAATACAACATTAAACACTACAACAACGAACAAAACAACAACGAACACTTCAACAACGAACACTACAACAACGAACACCACAACAACGAACACTACAACAACGAACACCACAACAACGAACACCACAACAACGAACACTACAACAACTAACATTACAACAACGAACACCACAACAACAAACACTACAACAACGAACACCACATCAACGAACACCACAACAACGAACATCTCAACAACGAACATCTCAACAACGAATATCTCAACAACGAACATTACAACAACGAACATCACAACAACGAACATTGCAACAACGACCACCACAACAACGAACATCTCAACAACGATCCTCTCAACAACGAACATCTCAACAACGAACACTACAACAACGAACATCTCAACAACGAATATCTCAACAACGAACACTACAACAACGAACACTACAACAACGAACACCAAAACAACGAACAATACAACAACGAACACTACAACAACGAACACTACCACAACGAACACCACAACAACGAACACTACAACAACGAACACTAAAACAAAGAACACTACAACAACGAACATCTCAACAACGAACATCTCAACAACGAACACTACAACAACGAACATCACAACAACGACCATCACAAAAACGAACATTTCAAAAACAAACATCTCAACAACGAACACTACAACAACGAACACTAGAACAACGAACACCACAACAACGAACACCACAATAATGAACACTACAACAACGAACACTACAACAACGAACACCACAACAACGAACACCACAATAATGAACACTACAACAACGAACACTACAACTACGAACATCTTAACAACAAACACCACAACAACGAACTTTACAACAACGAACATCTCAACAACGAACATCTCAAAAACGAACCTCTCAACAACGAACACTATAAACAACGAACACCAACACAACGAACATCACAACAATGATCACCACAACAACGAACATCTCAACAACGAACTCTACAACTACGAACTTCTCAATAACAAACACCACAACAACGAACTTTACAACAACGAACATCTCAACAACGAACCTCTCAACAACGAACACTACAACAACGAACACCACAAGAACGAACAATACAACAACGAACACTACAACAACGAACACTACCACAACGAACACCACAACAACGAACACTACAACAACGAACACTAAAACAACGAACACTACAACAACGAACACTAAAACAAAGAACACTACAACAACGAACATCTCAACAACGAACATCTCAACAACGAACACTACAACAACGAACATCACAACAACGACCATCACAAAAACGAACATCTCAAAAACAAACATCTCAACAACGAACACTACAACAACGAACACTAGAACAACGAACACCACAACAACGAACACCACAATAATGAACACTACAACAACGAACACTACAACAACGAACACCACAACAACGAACACCACAATAATGAACACTACAACAACGAACACTACAACTACGAACATCTTAACAACAAACACCACAACAACGAACTTTACAACAACGAACATCTCAACAACGAACATCTCAAAAACGAACCTCTCAACAACGAACACTATAAACAACGAACACCAACACAACGAACATCACAACAATGATCACCACAACAACGAACATCTCAACAACGAACTCTACAACTACGAACTTCTCAATAACAAACACCACAACAACGAACTTTTCAACAACGAACATCTCAACAACGAACCTCTCAACAACGAACACTACAACAACGAACACCACAAGAACGAACAATACAACAACGAACACTACAACAACGAACACTATCACAATGAACACCACAACAACGAACACTACAACAACGAACACTGAAACAACGAACACTACAACAACGAACACTAAAACAAAGAACACTACAACAACGAACATCTCAACAACGAACATCTCAACAACCAACACTACAACAACGAACATCACAACAACGACCATCACAAACACGAAAATCTCAAAAACAAACATCTCAACAACGAACACTACAACAACGAACACTAGAACAACGAACACCACAACAACGAACACCACAATAATGAACACTACAACAACGAACACTACAACAACGAACACCACAACAATGACAATCACAAAACGAACATCTCAACAACAAACATCTCAACAACGAACACTACAACAGACGAACACTAGAACAACGAACACCACAACAACGAACACCACAATAACGAACACTACAACAACGAACACTACAACAACGAACACCACAACAACGAACACCACAATAATGAACACTACAACAACGAAAATCAGAACAACGAACACTTCAAGAACGAACACTACAACTACGAACATCTTAACAACAAACACCACAACAACGAACTTTACAACAACGAACATCTCAACAACGAACATCTCAAAACGAACCTCTCAACAACGAACACCATAAACAACGAACACCACAACAACGAACATCACAACAATGATCACCACAACAACGAACATCTCAACAACGAACTCTACAACTACGAACCTCTCAACAACAAACACCACAACAACGAACTTTACAACAACGAAAATCAGAACAACGAACACTTCAACAACGAACACTACAACAACGAACACTACAACTACGAACATCTCAACAACAAACACCACAACAACGAACTTTACAACAACGAACATCACGACAACGAACATCTCAACAAAGAACACCACAATAATGAACACTACAACAACGAAAATCAGAACAACGAACACTACAACCACGAACACTACAACAGCGAACACTACAACTACGAAAACCTTAACAACAAACACCACAACAACGAACACTACAACAACGAACACCACAACAACGAACACCACAACAACGAACACTACAACAACTAACATTACAACAACGAACACCACAACAACAAACACTACAACAACGAACACCACATCAACGAACACCACAACAACGAACATCTCAACAACGAACATCTCAACAACGAATATCTCAACAACGAACATCACAACAACGAACATTGCAACAACGACCACCACAACAACGAATATCTCAACAACGATCCTCTCAACAACGAACATCTCAACAACGAACACTACAACAACGAACATCTCAACAACGAATATCTCAACAACGAACACTACAACAACGAACACTACAACAACGAACACCAAAACAACGAACAATACAACAACGAACACTACAACAACGAACACTACCACAACGAACACCACAACAACGAACACTACAACAACGAACACTAAAACAAAGAACACTACAACAACGAACATCTCAACAACGAACATCTCAACAACGAACACTACAACAACGAACATCACAACAACAACCATCACAAAAACGAACATTTCAAAAACAAACATCTCAACAACGAACACTACAACAACGAACACTAGAACAACGAACACCACAACAACGAACACCACAATAATGAACACTACAACAACTAACATTACAACAACGAACACCACAACAACAAACACTACAACAACGAACACCACATCAACGAACACCACAACAACGAACATCTCAACAACGAACATCTCAACAACGAATATCTCAACAACGAACATTACAACAACGAACATCACAACAACGAACATTGCAACAACGACCACCACAACAACGAACATCTCAACAACGATCCTCTCAACAACGAACATCTCAACAACGAACACTACAACAACGAACATCTCAACAACGAACATCTCAACAACGAACACTACAACAACGAACACTACAACAACGAACACCAAAACAACGAACAATACAACAACGAACACTACAACAACGAACACTACCACAACGAACACCACAACAACGAACACTACAACAATGAACACTAAAACAAAGAACACTACAACAACGAACATCTCAACAACGAACATCTCAACAACGAACACTACAACAACGAACATCACAACAACGACCATCACAAAAACGAACATCTCAAAAACAAACATCTCAACAACGAACACTACAACAACGAACACTAGAACAACGAACACCACAACAACGAACACCACAATAATGAACACTACAACAACGAACACTACAACAACGAACACCACAACAACGAACACCACAATAATGAACACTACAACAACGAACACTACAACTACGAACATCTTAACAACAAACACCACAACAACGAACTTTACAACAACGAACATCTCAACAACGAACATCTCAAAAACGAACCTCTCAACAACGAACACTATAAACAACGAACACCAACACAACGAACATCACAACAATGATCACCACAACAACGAACATCTCAACAACGAACTCTACAACTACGAACTTCTCAATAACAAACACCACAACAACGAACTTTACAACAACGAACATCTCAACAACGAACCTCTCAACAACGAACACTACAACAACGAACACCACAAGAACGAACAATACAACAACGAACACTACAACAACGAACACTACCACAACGAACACCACAACAACGAACACTACAACAACGAACACTAAACAACGAACACTACAACAACGAACACTAAAACAAAGAACACTACAACAACGAACATCTCAACAACGAACATCTCAACAACGAACACTACAACAACGAACATCACAACAACGACCATCACAAAAACGAAAATCTCAAAAACAAACATCTCAACAACGAACACTACAACAACGAACACTAGAACAACGAACACCACAACAACGAACACCACAATAATGAACACTACAACAACGAACACTACAACAACGAACACCACAACAATGACAATCACAAAACGAACATCTCAACAACAAACATCTCAACAACGAACACTACAAAGACGAACACTAGAACAACGAACACCACAACAACGAACACCACAATAATGAACACTACAACAACGAACACTACAACATCGAACACCACAACAACGAACACCACAATAATGAACACTACAACAACGAAAATCAGAACAACGAACACTTCAAGAACGAACACTACAACTACGAACATCTTAACAACAAACACCACAACAACGAACTTTACAACAACGAACATCTCAACAACGAACATCTCAAAAACGAACCTCTCAACAACGAACACCATAAACAACGAACACCACAACAACGAACATCACAACAATGATCACCACAACAACGAACATCTCAACAACGAACTCTACAACTACGAACCTCTCAACAACAAACACCACAACAACGAACTTTACAACAACGAAAATCAGAACAACGAACACTTCAACAACGAACACTACAACAACGAACACTACAACTACGAACATCTCAACAACAAACACCACAACAACGAACTTTACAACAACGAACATCACGACAACGAACATCTCAACAAAGAACACCACAATAATGAACACTACAACAACGAAAATCAGAACAACGAACACTACAACCACGAACACTACAACAGCGAACACTACAACTACGAAAACCTTAACAACAAACACCACAACAACGAACACTACAACAACGAACACCACAACAACGAACACCACAACAACGAACACTACAACAACTAACATTACAACAACGAACACCACAACAACAAACACTACAACAACGAACACCACATCAACGAACACCACAACAACGAACATCTCAACAACGAACATCTCAACAACGAATATCTCAACAACGAACATTACAACAACGAACATCACAACAACGAACATTGCAACAACGACCACCACAACAACGAATATCTCAACAACGATCCTCTCAACAACGAACATCTCAACAACGAACACTACAACAACGAACATCTCAACAACGAATATCTCAACAACGAACACTACAACAACGAACACTACAACAACGAACACCAAAACAACGAACAATACAACAACGAACACTACAACAACGAACACTACCACAACGAACACCACAACAACGAACACTACAACAACGAACACTAAAACAAAGAACACTACAACAACGAACATCTCAACAACGAACATCTCAACAACGAACACTACAACAACGAACATCACAACAACGACCATCACAAAAACGAACATTTCAAAAACAAACATCTCAACTAACGAACACTACAACAACGAACACTAGAACAACGAACACCACAACAACGAACACCACAATAATGAACACTACAACAACGAACACTACAACAACGAACACCACAACAACGAACACCACAATAATGAACACTACAACAACGAACACTACAACTACGAACATCTTAACAACAAACACCACAACAACGAACTTTACAACAACGAACATCTCAACAACGAACATCTCAAAAACGAACCTCTCAACAACGAACACTATAAACAACGAACACCAACACAACGAACATCACAACAATGATCACCACAACAACGAACATCTCAACAACGAACTCTACAACTACGAACTTCTCAATAACAAACACCACAACAACGAACTTTACAACAACGAACATCTCAACAACGAACCTCTCAACAACGAACACTACAACAACGAACACCACAAGAACGAACAATACAACAACGAACACTACAACAACGAACACTACCACAACGAACACCACAACAACGAACACTACAACAACGAACACTAAAACAACGAACACTACAACAACGAACACTAAAACAAAGAACACTACAACAACGAACATCTCAACAACGAACATCTCAACAACGAACACTACAACAACGAACATCACAACAACGACCATCACAAAAACGAACATCTCAAAAACAAACATCTCAACAACGAACACTACAACAACGAACACTAGAACAACGAACACCACAACAACGAACACCACAATAATGAACACTACAACAACGAACACTACAACAACGAACACCACAACAACGAACACCACAATAATGAACACTACAACAACGAACACTACAACTACGAACATCTTAACAACAAACACCACAACAACGAACTTTACAACAACGAACATCTCAACAACGAACATCTCAAAAACGAACCTCTCAACAACGAACACTATAAACAACGAACACCAACACAACGAACATCACAACAATGATCACCACAACAACGAACATCTCAACAACGAACTCTACAACTATGAACTTCTCAATAACAAACACCTCAACAACGAACTTTTCAACAACGAACATCTCAACAACGAACCTCTCAACAACGAACACTACAACAACGAACACCACAAGAACGAACAATACAACAACGAACACTACAACAACGAACACTACCACAATGAACACCACAACAACGAACACTACAACAACGAACACTAAAACAACGAACACTACAACAACGAACACTAAAACAAAGAACACTACAACAACGAACATCTCAACAACGACCATCACAAAAACGAAAATCTCAAAAACAAACATCTCAACAACGAACACTACAACAACGAACACTAGAACAACGAACACCACAACAACGAACACCACAATAATGAACACTACAACAACGAACACTACAACAACGAACACCACAACAACGAACACCACAATAATGAACACTACAACAACAAAAATTAGAACAACGAACACTTCAACAACGAACACTACAACAACGAACACTACAACTACGAACATCTTAACAACAAACACCACAACAACGAACTTTACAACAACGAACATCTCAACAACGAACATCTCAAAAACAAACCTCTCAACAACGAACACTATAAACAACGAACACCACAACAACGAACATCACAACAATGATCACCACAACAACGAACATCTCAACAACGAACTCTACAACTACGAACCTCTCAACAACAAACACCACAACAACGAACTTTACAACAACGAAAATCAGAACAACGAACACTTCAACAACGAACACTACAACAACGAACACTACAACTACGAACATCTCAACAACAAACACCACAACAACGAACTTTACAACAACGAACATCACGACAACGAACATCTCAACAAAGAACACCACAATAATGAACACTACAACAACGAAAATCAGAACAACGAACACTACAACCACGAACACTACAACAGCGAACACTACAACTACGAAAACCTTAACAACAAACACCACAACAACGAACAATACAACATTAAACACTACAACAACGAACAAAACAACAACGAACACTTCAACAACGAACACTACAACAACGAACACCACAACAACGAACACTACAACAACGAACACCACAACAACGAACACCACAACAACGAACACTACAACAACTAACATTACAACAACGAACACCGACAACAACAAACACTACAACAACGAACACCACATCAACGAACACCACAACAACGAACATCTCAACAACGAACATCTCAACAACGAATATCTCAACAACGAACATTACAACAACGAACATCACAACAACGAACATTGCAACAACGACCACCACAACAACGAACATCTCAACAACGATCCTCTCAACAACGAACATCTCAACAACGAACACTACAACAACGAACATCTCAACAACGAAAATCTCAACAACGAACACTACAACAACGAACACTACAACAACGAACACCAAAACAACGAACAATACAACAACGAACACTACAACAACGAACACTACCACAACGAACACCACAACAACGAACACTACAACAATGAACACTAAAACAAAGAACACTACAACAACGAACATCTCAACAACGAACATCTCAACAACGAACACTACAACAACGAACATCACAACAACGACCATCACAAAAACGAACATTTCAAAAACAAACATCTCAACAACGAACACTACAACAACGAACACTAGAACAACGAACACCACAACAACGAACACCACAATAATGAACACTACAACAACGAACACTACAACAACGAACACCACAACAACGAACACCACAATAATGAACACTACAACAACGAACACTACAACTACGAACATCTTAACAACAAACACCACAACAACGAACTTTACAACAACGAACATCTCAACAACGAACATCTCAAAAACGAACCTCTCAACAACGAACACTATAAACAACGAACACCAACACAACGAACATCACAACAATGATCACCACAACAACGAACATCTCAACAACGAACTCTACAACTACGAACTTCTCAATAACAAACACCACAACAACGAACTTTTCAACAACGAACATCTCAACAACGAACCTCTCAACAACGAACACTACAACAACGAACACCACAAGAACGAACAATACAACAACGAACACTACAACAACGAACACTACCACAATGAACACCACAACAACGAACACTACAACAACGAACACTGAAACAACGAACACTACAACAACGAACACTAAAACAAAGAACACTACATCAACGAACATCTCAACAACGAACATCTCAACAACCAACACTACAACAACGAACATCACAACAACGACCATCACAAAAACGAAAATCTCAAAAACAAACATCTCAACAACGAACACTACAACAACGAACACTAGAACAACGAACACCACAACAACGAACACCACAATAATGAACACTACAACAACGAACACTACAACAACGAACACCACAACAACGACAATCACAAAACGAACATCTCAACAACGAACACCACAATAATGAACACTACAACAAGGAACACTACAACAACGAACACCACAACAACGAACACCACAATAATGAACACTACAACAACGAACACTACAACAACGAACACCACAACAACGAACACCACAATAATGAACACTACAACAACGAACACTACAACTACGAACATCTTAACAACAAACACCACAACAACGAACTTTACAACAACGAACATCTCAACAACGAACATCTCAAAAACGAACCTCTCAACAACGAACACTATAAACAACGAACACCAACACAACGAACATCACAACAATGATCACCACAACAACGAACATCTCAACAACGAACTCTACAACTACGAACTTCTCAATAACAAACACCACAACAACGAACTTTACAACAACGAACATCTCAACAACGAACCTCTCAACAACGAACACTACAACAACGAACACCACAAGAACGAACAATACAACAACGAACACTACAACAACGAACACTACCACAACGAACACCACAACAACGAACACTACAACAACGAACACTAAAACAACGAACACTACAACAACGAACACTAAAACAAAGAACACTACAACAACGAACATCTCAACAACGAACATCTCAACAACGAACACTACAACAACGAACATCACAACAACGACTATCACAAAAACGAACATCTCAAAAACAAACATCTCAACAACGAACAATACAACAACGAACACCACAACAACGAACACCACAATAATGAACACTACAACAACGAACACTACAACTACGAACATCCTAACAACAAACACCACAACAACGAACTTTACAACAACGAACATCTCAACAACGAACATCTCAAAAACGAACCTCTCAACAACGAACACTATAAACAACGAACACCACAACAACGAACATCACAACAATGATCACCACAACAACGAACATCTCAACAACGAACTCTACAACTACGAACCTCTCAACAACAAACACCACAACAACGAAATTTACAACAACGAAAATCAGAACAACGAACACTTCAACAACGAACACTACAACAACGAACACTACAACTACGAACATCTCAACAACGAAAATCTCAACAACGAACACTACAACAACGAACACTACAACAACGAACACCAAAACAACGAACAATACAACAACGAACACTACAACAACGAACACTACCACAACGAACACCACAACAACGAACACTACAACAATGAACACTAAAACAAAGAACACTACAACAACGAACATCTCAACAACGAACATCTCAACAACGAACACTACAACAACGAACATCACAACAACGACCATCACAAAAACGAACATTTCAAAAACAAACATCTCAACAACGAACACTACAACAACGAACACTAGAACAACGAACACCACAACAACGAACACCACAATAATGAACACTACAACAACGAACACTACAACAACGAACACCACAACAACGAACACCACAATAATGAACACTACAACAACGAACACTACAACTACGAACATCTTAACAACAAACACCACAACAACGAACTTTACAACAACGAACATCTCAACAACGAACATCTCAAAAACGAACCTCTCAACAACGAACACTATAAACAACGAACACCAACACAACGAACATCACAACAATGATCACCACAACAACGAACATCTCAACAACGAACTCTACAACTACGAACTTCTCAATAACAAACACCACAACAACGAACTTTACAACAACGAACATCTCAACAACGAACCTCTCAACAACGAACACTACAACAACGAACACCACAAGAACGAACAATACAACAACGAACACTACAACAACGAACACTACCACAACGAACACCACAACAACGAACACTACAACAACGAACACTAAAACAACGAACACTACAACAACGAACGCTAAAACAAAGAACACTACAACAACGAACATCTCAACAACGAACATCTCAACAACGAACACTACAACAACGAACATCACAACAACGACCATCACAAAAACGAACATCTCAAAAACAAACATCTCAACAACGAACACTACAACAACGAACACTAGAACAACGAACACCACAACAACGAACACCACAATAATGAACACTACAACAACGAACACTACAACAACGAACACCAAAACAACGAACAATACAACAACGAACACTACAACAACGAACACTACCACAACGAACACCACAACAACGAACACTACAACAATGAACACTAAAACAAAGAACACTACAACAACGAACATCTCAACAACGAACATCTCAACAACGAACACTACAACAACGAACATCACAACAACGACCATCACAAAAACGAACATTTCAAAAACAAACATCTCAACAACGAACACTACAACAACGAACACTAGAACAACGAACACCACAACAACGAACACCACAATAATGAACACTACAACAACGAACACTACAACAACGAACACCACAACAACGAACACCACAATAATGAACACTACAACAACGAACACTACAACTACGAACATCTTAACAACAAACACCACAACAACGAACTTTACAACAACGAACATCTCAACAACGAACATCTCAAAAACGAACCTCTCAACAACGAACACTATAAACAACGAACACCAACACAACGAACATCACAACAATGATCACCACAACAACGAACATCTCAACAACGAACTCTACAACTACGAACTTCTCAATAACAAACACCACAACAACGAACTTTACAACAACGAACATCTCAACAACGAACCTCTGAACAACGAACACTACAACAACGAACACCACAAGAACGAACAATACAACAACGAACACTACAACAACGAACACTACCACAACGAACACCACAACAACGAACACTACAACAACGAACACTAAAACAACGAACACTACAACAACGAACACTAAAACAAAGAACACTACAACAACGAACATCTCAACAACGAACATCTCAACAACGAACACTACAACAACGAACATCACAACAACGACTATCACAAAAACGAACATCTCAAAAACAAACATCTCAACAACGAACAATACAACAACGAACACCACAACAACGAACACCACAATAATGAACACTACAACAACGAACACTACAACTACGAACATCCTAACAACAAACACCACAACAACGAACTTTACAACAACGAACATCTCAACAACGAACATCTCAAAAACGAACCTCTCAACAACGAACACTATAAACAACGAACACCACAACAACGAACATCACAACAATGATCACCACAACAACGAACATCTCAACAACGAACTCTACAACTACGAACCTCTCAACAACAAACACCACAACAACGAAATTTACAACAACGAAAATCAGAACAACGAACACTTCAACAACGAACACTACAACAACGAACACTACAACTACGAACATCTCAACAACAAACACCACAACAACGAACTTTACAACAACGAACATCACGACAACGAACATCTCAACAAAGAACACCACAATAATGAACACTACAACAACGAAAATCAGAACAACGAACACTACAACCACGAACACTACAACAGCGATCACTACAACTACGAAAACCTTAACAACAAACACCACAACAACGAACTTTACAACAACGAACACCTCAACAACGAACATTACAACAACGAAAATCACAAAAACGACCATTACAACAACGAACACCACTACAACGAACTTTACAATAATTAACACTACAACAACGAACAATACAACATTAAACACTACAACAACGAACAAAACAACAACGAACACTTCAACAACGAACACTACAACAACGAACACCACAACAACGAACACTACAACAACGAACACCACAACAACGAACACCACAACAACGAACACTACAACAACTAACATTACAACAACGAACACCACAACAACAAACACTACAACAACGAACACCACATCAACGAACACCACAACAACGAACATCTCAACAACGAACATCTCAACAACGAATATCTCAACAACGAACATTACAACAACGAACATCACAACAACGAACATTGCAACAACGACCACCACAACAACGAACATCTCAACAACGATCCTCTCAACAACGAACATCTCAACAACGAACACTACAACAACGAACATCTCAACAACGAATATCTCAACAACGAACACTACAACAACGAACACTACAACAACGAACACCAAAACAACGAACAATACAACAACGAACACTACAACAACGAACACTACCACAACGAACACCACAACAACGAACACTACAACAATGAACACTAAAACAAAGAACACTACAACAACGAACATCTCAACAACGAACATCTCAACAACGAACACTACAACAACGAACATCACAACAACGACCATCACAAAAACGAACATTTCAAAAACAAACATCTCAACAACGAACACTACAACAACGAACACTAGAACAACGAACACCACAACAACGAACACCACAATAATGAACACTACAACAACGAACACTACAACAACGAACACCACAACAACGAACACCACAATAATGAACACTACAACAACGAACACTACAACTACGAACATCTTAACAACAAACACCACAACAACGAACTTTACAACAACGAACATCTCAACAACGAACATCTCAAAAACGAACCTCTCAACAACGAACACTATAAACAACGAACACCAACACAACGAACATCACAACAATGATCACCACAACAACGAACATCTCAACAACGAACTCTACAACTACGAACTTCTCAATAACAAACACCACAACAACGAACTTTACAACAACGAACATCTCAACAACGAACCTCTCAACAACGAACACTACAACAACGAACACCACAAGAACGAACAATACAACAACGAACACTACAACAACGAACACTACCACAACGAACACCACAACAACGAACACTACAACAACGAACACTAAAACAACGAACACTACAACAACGAACACTAAAACAAAGAACACTACAACAACGAACATCTCAACAACGAACATCTCAACAACGAACACTACAACAACGAACATCACAACAACGACTATCACAAAAACGAACATCTCAAAAACAAACATCTCAACAACGAACACTACAACAACGAACACTAGAACAACGAACACCACAACAACGAACACCACAATAATGAACACTACAACAACGAACACTACAACAACGAACACCACAACAACGAACACCACAATAATGAACACTACAACAACGAACACTACAACTACGAACATCTTAACAACAAACACCACAACAACGAACTTTACAACAACGAACATCTCAACAACGAACATCTCAAAAACGAACCTCTCAACAACGAACACTATAAACAACGAACACCAACACAACGAACATCACAACAATGATCACCACAACAACGAACATCTCAACAACGAACTCTACAACTACGAACTTCTCAATAACAAACACCACAACAACGAACTTTTCAACAACGAACATCTCAACAACGAACCTCTCAACAACGAACACTACAACAACGAACACCACAAGAACGAACAATACAACAACGAACACTACAACAACGAACACTATCACAATGAACACCACAACAACGAACACTACAACAACGAACACTGAAACAACGAACACTACAACAACGAACACTAAAACAAAGAACACTACAACAACGAACATCTCAACAACGAACATCTCAACAACCAACACTACAACAACGAACATCACAACAACGACCATCACAAACACGAAAATCTCAAAAACAAACATCTCAACAACGAACACTACAACAACGAACACTAGAACAACGAACACCACAACAACGAACACCACAATAATGAACACTACAACAACGAACACTACAACAACGAACACCACAACAATGACAATCACAAAACGAACATCTCAACAACAAACATCTCAACAACGAACACTACAAAGACGAACACTAGAACAACGAACACCACAACAATGAACACCACAATAATGAACACTACAACAACGAACACTACAACAACGAACACCACAACAACGAACACCACAATAATGAACACTACAACAACGAAAATCAGAACAACGAACACTTCAAGAACGAACACTACAACTACGAACATCTTAACAACAAACACCACAACAACGAACTTTACAACAACGAACATCTCAACAACGAACATCTCAAAAACGAACCTCTCAACAACGAACACCATAAACAACGAACACCACAACAACGAACATCACAACAATGATCACCACAACAACGAACATCTCAACAACGAACTCTACAACTACGAACCTCTCAACAACAAACACCACAACAACGAACTTTACAACAACGAAAATCAGAACAACGAACACTTCAACAACGAACACTACAACAACGAACACTACAACTACGAACATCTCAACAACAAACACCACAACAACGAACTTTACAACAACGAACATCACGACAACGAACATCTCAACAAAGAACACCACAATAATGAACACTACAACAACGAAAATCAGAACAACGAACACTACAACCACGAACACTACAACAGCGAACACTACAACTACGAAAACCTTAACAACAAACACCACAACAACGAACACTACAACAACGAACACCACAACAACGAACACCACAACAACGAACACTACAACAACTAACATTACAACAACGAACACCACAACAACAAACACTACAACAACGAACACCACATCAACGAACACCACAACAACGAACATCTCAACAACGAACATCTCAACAACGAATATCTCAACAACGAACATCACAACAACGAACATTGCAACAACGACCACCACAACAACGAATATCTCAACAACGATCCTCTCAACAACGAACATCTCAACAACGAACACTACAACAACGAACATCTCAACAACGAATATCTCAACAACGAACACTACAACAACGAACACTACAACAACGAACACCAAAACAACGAACAATACAACAACGAACACTACAACAACGAACACTACCACAACGAACACCACAACAACGAACACTACAACAACGAACACTAAAACAAAGAACACTACAACAACGAACATCTCAACAACGAACATCTCAACAACGAACACTACAACAACGAACATCACAACAACAACCATCACAAAAACGAACATTTCAAAAACAAACATCTCAACAACGAACACTACAACAACGAACACTAGAACAACGAACACCACAACAACGAACACCACAATAATGAACACTACAACAACTAACATTACAACAACGAACACCACAACAACAAACACTACAACAACGAACACCACATCAACGAACACCACAACAACGAACATCTCAACAACGAACATCTCAACAACGAATATCTCAACAACGAACATTACAACAACGAACATCACAACAACGAACATTGCAACAACGACCACCACAACAACGAACATCTCAACAACGATCCTCTCAACAACGAACATCTCAACAACGAACACTACAACAACGAACATCTCAACAACGAAAATCTCAACAACGAACACTACAACAACGAACACTACAACAACGAACACCAAAACAACGAACAATACAACAACGAACACTACAACAACGAACACTACCACAACGAACACCACAACAACGAACACTACAACAATGAACACTAAAACAAAGAACACTACAACAACGAACATCTCAACAACGAACATCTCAACAACGAACACTACAACAACGAACATCACAACAACGACCATCACAAAAACGAACATTTCAAAAACAAACATCTCAACAACGAACACTACAACAACGAACACTAGAACAACGAACACCACAACAACGAACACCACAATAATGAACACTACAACAACGAACACTACAACAACGAACACCACAACAACGAACACCACAATAATGAACACTACAACAACGAACACTACAACTACGAACATCTTAACAACAAACACCACAACAACGAACTTTACAACAACGAACATCTCAACAACGAACATCTCAAAAACGAACCTCTCAACAACGAACACTATAAACAACGAACACCAACACAACGAACATCACAACAATGATCACAACAACGAACATCTCAACAACGAACTCTACAACTACGAACTTCTCAATAACAAACACCACAACAACGAACTTTTCAACAACGAACATCTCAACAACGAACCTCTCAACAACGAACACTACAACAACGAACACCACAAGAACGAACAATACAACAACGAACACTACAACAACGAACACTATCACAATGAACACCACAACAACGAACACTACAACAACGAACACTGAAACAACGAACACTACAACAACGAACACTAAAACAAAGAACACTACAACAACGAACATCTCAACAACGAACATCTCAACAACCAACACTACAACAACGAACATCACAACAACGACCATCACAAACACGAAAATCTCAAAAACAAACATCTCAACAACGAACACTACAACAACGAACACTAGAACAACGAACACCACAACAACGAACACCACAATAATGAACACTACAACAACGAACACTACAACAACGAACACCACAACAATGACAATCACAAAACGAACATCTCAACAACAAACATCTCAACAACGAACACTACAAAGACGAACACTAGAACAACGAACACCACAACAACTGAACACCACAATAATGAACACTACAACAACGAACACTACAACAACGAACACCACAACAACGAACACCACAATAATGAACACTACAACAACGAAAATCAGAACAACGAACACTTCAAGAACGAACACTACAACTACGAACATCTTAACAACAAACACCACAACAACGAACTTTACAACAACGAACATCTCAACAACGAACATCTCAAAAACGAACCTCTCAACAACGAACACCTATAAACAACGAACACCACAACAACGAACATCACAACAATGATCACCACAACAACGAACATCTCAACAACGAACTCTACAACTACGAACCTCTCAACAACAAACACCACAACAACGAACTTTACAACAACGAAAATCAGAACAACGAACACTTCAACAACGAACACTACAACAACGAACACTACAACTACGAACATCTCAACAACAAACACCACAACAACGAACTTTACAACAACGAACATCACGACAACGAACATCTCAACAAAGAACACCACAATAATGAACACTACAACAACGAAAATCAGAACAACGAACACTACAACCACGAACACTACAACAGCGAACACTACAACTACGAAAACCTTAACAACAAACACCACAACAACGAACACTACAACAACGAACACCACAACAACGAACACCACAACAACGAACACTACAACAACTAACATTACAACAACGAACACCACAACAACAAACACTACAACAACGAACACCACATCAACGAACACCACAACAACGAACATCTCAACAACGAACATCTCAACAACGAATATCTCAACAACGAACATCACAACAACGAACATTGCAACAACGACCACCACAACAACGAATATCTCAACAACGATCCTCTCAACAACGAACATCTCAACAACGAACACTACAACAACGAACATCTCAACAACGAATATCTCAACAACGAACACTACAACAACGAACACTACAACAACGAACACCAAAACAACGAACAATACAACAACGAACACTACAACAACGAACACTACCACAACGAACACCACAACAACGAACACTACAACAACGAACACTAAAACAAAGAACACTACAACAACGAACATCTCAACAACGAACATCTCAACAACGAACACTACAACAACGAACATCACAACAACGACCATCACAAAAACGAACATTTCAAAAACAAACATCTCAACAACGAACACTACAACAACGAACACTAGAACAACGAACACCACAACAACGAACACCACAATAATGAACACTACAACAACGAACACTACAACAACGAACACCACAACAACGAACACCACAATAATGAACACTACAACAACGAACACTACAACTACGAACATCTTAACAACAACACCACAACAACGAACTTTACAACAACGAACATCTCAACAACGAACATCTCAAAAACGAACCTCTCAACAACGAACACTATAAACAACGAACACCAACACAACGAACATCACAACAATGATCACTCACAACAACGAACATCTCAACAACGAACTACTACAACAACGAACATCTCAACAACGAAAATCTCAACAACGAACACTACAACAACGAACACTACAACAACGAACACCAAAACAACGAACAATACAACAACGAACACTACAACAACGAACACTACCACAACGAACACCACAACAACGAACACTACAACAATGAACACTAAAACAAAGAACACTACAACAACGAACATCTCAACAACGAACATCTCAACAACGAACACTACAACAACGAACATCACAACAACGACCATCACAAAAACGAACATTTCAAAAACAAACATCTCAACAACGAACACTACAACAACGAACACTAGAACAACGAACACCACAACAACGAACACCACAATAATGAACACTACAACAACGAACACTACAACAACGAACACCACAACAACGAACACCACAATAATGAACACTACAACAACGAACACTACAACTACGAACATCTTAACAACAAACACCACAACAACGAACTTTACAACAACGAACATCTCAACAACGAACATCTCAAAAACGAACCTCTCAACAACGAACACTATAAACAACGAACACCAACACAACGAACATCACAACAATGATCACAACAACGAACATCTCAACAACGAACTCTACAACTACGAACTTCTCAATAACAAACACCACAACAACGAACTTTACAACAACGAACATCTCAACAACGAACCTCTCAACAACGAACACTACAACAACGAACACCACAAGAACGAACAATACAACAACGAACACTACAACAACGAACACTACCACAACGAACACCACAACAACGAACACTACAACAACGAACACTAAAACAACGAACACTACAACAACGAACACTAAAACAAAGAACACTACAACAACGAACATCTCAACAACGAACATCTCAACAACGAACACTACAACAACGAACATCACAACAACGACCATCACAAAAACGAAAATCTCAAAAACAAACATCTCAACAACGAACACTACAACAACGAACACTAGAACAACGAACACCACAACAACGAACACCACAATAATGAACACTACAACAACGAACACTACAACAACGAACACCACAACAATGACAATCACAAAACGAACATCTCAACAACAAACATCTCAACAACGAACACTACAAAGACGAACACTAGAACAACGAACACCACAACAACGAACACCACAATAATGAACACTACAACAACGAACACTACAACATCGAACACCACAACAACGAACACCACAATAATGAACACTACAACAACGAAAATCAGAACAACGAACACTTCAAGAACGAACACTACAACTACGAACATCTTAACAACAAACACCACAACAACGAACTTTACAACAACGAACATCTCAACAACGAACATCTCAAAAACGAACCTCTCAACAACGAACACCATAAACAACGAACACCACAACAACGAACATCACAACAATGATCACCACAACAACGAACATCTCAACAACGAACTCTACAACTACGAACCTCTCAACAACAAACACCACAACAACGAACTTTACAACAACGAAAATCAGAACAACGAACACTTCAACAACGAACACTACAACAACGAACACTACAACTACGAACATCTCAACAACAAACACCACAACAACGAACTTTACAACAACGAACATCACGACAACGAACATCTCAACAAAGAACACCACAATAATGAACACTACAACAACGAAAATCAGAACAACGAACACTACAACCACGAACACTACAACAGCGAACACTACAACTACGAAAACCTTAACAACAAACACCACAACAACGAACACTACAACAACGAACACCACAAAAACGAACACCACAACAACGAACACTACAACAACTAACATTACAACAACGAACACCACAACAACAAACACTACAACAACGAACACCACATCAACGAACACCACAACAACGAACATCTCAACAACGAACATCTCAACAACGAATATCTCAACAACGAACATTACAACAACGAACATCACAACAACGAACATTGCAACAACGACCACCACAACAACGAATATCTCAACAACGATCCTCTCAACAACGAACATCTCAACAACGAACACTACAACAACGAACATCTCAACAACGAATATCTCAACAACGAACACTACAACAACGAACACTACAACAACGAACACCAAAACAACGAACAATACAACAACGAACACTACAACAACGAACACTACCACAACGAACACCACAACAACGAACACTACAACAACGAACACTAAAACAAAGAACACTACAACAACGAACATCTCAACAACGAACATCTCAACAACGAACACTACAACAACGAACATCACAACAACAACCATCACAAAAACGAACATTTCAAAAACAAACATCTCAATAACGAACACTACAACAACGAACACTAGAACAACGAACACCACAACAACGAACACCACAATAATGAACACTACAACAACGAACACTACAACAACGAACACCACAACAACGAACACCACAATAATGAACACTACAACAACGAACACTACAACTACGAACATCTTAACAACAAACACCACAACAACGAACTTTACAACAACGAACATCTCAACAACGAACATCTCAAAAACGAACCTCTCAACAACGAACACTATAAACAACGAACACCAACACAACGAACATCACAACAATGATCACCACAACAACGAACATCTCAACAACGAACTCTACAACTACGAACTTCTCAATAACAAACACCACAACAACGAACTTTTCAACAACGAACATCTCAACAACGAACCTCTCAACAACGAACACTACAACAACGAACACCACAAGAACGAACAATACAACAACGAACACTACAACAACGAATACTACCACAATGAACACCACAACAACGAACACTACAACAACGAACACTAAAACAACGAACACTACAACAACGAACACTAAAACAAAGAACACTACAACAACGAACATCTCAACAACGACCATCACAAAAACGAAAATCTCAAAAACAAACATCTCAACAACGAACACTACAACAACGAACACTAGAACAACGAACACCACAACAACGAACACCACAATAATGAACACTACAACAACGAACACTACAACAACGAACACCACAACAACGAACACCACAATAATGAACACTACAACAACAAAAATTAGAACAACGAACACTTCAACAACGAACACTACAACAACGAACACTACAACTACGAACATCTTAACAACAAACACCACAACAACGAACTTTACAACAACGAACATCTCAACAACGAACATCTCAAAAACAAACCTCTCAACAACGAACACTATAAACAACGAACACCACAACAACGAACATCACAACAATGATCACCACAACAACGAACATCTCAACAACGAACTCTACAACTACGAACCTCTCAACAACAAACACCACAACAACGAACTTTACAACAACGAAAATCAGAACAACGAACACTTCAACAACGAACACTACAACAACGAACACTACAACTACGAACATCTCAACAACAAACACCACAACAACGAACTTTACAACAACGAACATCACGACAACGAACATCTCAACAAAGAACACCACAATAATGAACACTACAACAACGAAAATCAGAACAACGAACACTACAACCACGAACACTACAACAGCGAACACTACAACTACGAAAACCTTAACAACAAACACCACAACAACGAACAATACAACATTAAACACTACAACAACGAACAAAACAACAACGAACACTTCAACAACGAACACTACAACAACGAACACCACAACAACGAACACTACAACAACGAACACCACAACAACGAACACCACAACAACGAACACTACAACAACTAACATTACAACAACGAACACGACAACAACAAACACTACAACAACGAACACCACATCAACGAACACCACAACAACGAACATCTCAACAACGAACATCTCAACAACGAATATCTCAACAACGAACATTACAACAACGAACATCACAACAACGAACATTGCAACAACGACCACCACAACAACGAACATCTCAACAACGATCCTCTCAACAACGAACATCTCAACAACGAACACTACAACAACGAACATCTCAACAACGAAAATCTCAACAACGAACACTACAACAACGAACACTACAACAACGAACACCAAAACAACGAACAATACAACAACGAACACTACAACAACGAACACTACCACAACGAACACCACAACAACGAACACTACAACAATGAACACTAAAACAAAGAACACTACAACAACGAACATCTCAACAACGAACATCTCAACAACGAACACTACAACAACGAACATCACAACAACGACCATCACAAAAACGAACATTTCAAAAACAAACATCTCAACAACGAACACTACAACAACGAACACTAGAACAACGAACACCACAACAACGAACACCACAATAATGAACACTACAACAACGAACACTACAACAACGAACACCACAACAACGAACACAACAATAATGAACACTACAACAACGAACACTACAACTACGAACATCTTAACAACAAACACCACAACAACGAACTTTACAACAACGAACATCTCAACAACGAACATCTCAAAAACGAACCTCTCAACAACGAACACTATAAACAACGAACACCAACACAACGAACATCACAACAATGATCACCACAACAACGAACATCTCAACAACGAACTCTACAACTACGAACTTCTCAATAACAAACACCACAACAACGAACTTTTCAACAACGAACATCTCAACAACGAACCTCTCAACAACGAACACTACAACAACGAACACCACAAGAACGAACAATACAACAACGAACACTACAACAACGAACACTACCACAATGAACACCACAACAACGAACACTACAACAACGAACACTGAAACAACGAACACTACAACAACGAACACTAAAACAAAGAACACTACAACAACGAACATCTCAACAACGAATATCTCAACAACCAACACTACAACAACGAACATCACAACAACGAACATCACAAAAACGAAAATCTCAAAAACAAACATCTCAACAACGAACACTACAACAACGAACACTAGAACAACGAACACCACAACAACGAACACCACAATAATGAACACTACAACAACGAACACTACAACAACGAACACCACAACAATGACAATCACAAAACGAACATCTCAACAACAAACATCTCAACAACGAACACTACAAAGACGAACACTAGAACAACGAACACCACAACAACGAACACCACAATAATGAACACTACAACAACGAACACTACAACAACGAACACCACAACAACGAACACCACAATAATGAACACTACAACAACGAAAATCAGAACAACGAACACTTCAAGAACGAACACTACAACTACGAACATCTTAACAACAAACACCACAACAACGAACTTTACAACAACGAACATCTCAACAACGAACATCTCAAAAACGAACCTCTCAACAACGAACACCATAAACAACGAACACCACAACAACGAACATCACAACAATGATCACCATAACAACGAACATCTCAACAACGAACTCTACATCTACGAACCTCTCAACAACAAACACCACAACAACGAACTTTACAACAACGAAAATCAGAACAACGAACACTTCAACAACGAACACTACAACAACGAACACTACAACTACGAACATCTCAACAACAAACACCACAACAACGAACTTTACAACAACGAACATCACGACAACGAACATCTCAACAAAGAACACCACAATAATGAACACTACAACAACGAAAATCAGAACAACGAACACTACAACCACGAACACTACAACAGCGAACACTACAACTACGAAAACCTTAACAACAAACACCACAACAACGAACTTTACAACAACGAACACCTCAACAACGAACATTACAACAACGAAAATCACAAAAACGACCATTACAACAACGAACACCACTACAACGAACTTTACAATAATTAACACTACAACAACGAACAATACAACATTAAACACTACAACAACGAACAAAACAACAACGAACACTTCAACAACGAACACTACAACAACGAACACCACAACAACGAACACTACAACAACGAACACCACAACAACGAACACCACAACAACGAACACTACAACAACTAACATTACAACAACGAACACCACAACAACAAACACTACAACAACGAACACCACATCAACGAACACCACAACAACGAACATCTCAACAACGAACATCTCAACAACGAATATCTCAACAACGAACATTACAACAACGAACATCACAACAACGAACATTGCAACAACGACCACCACAACAACGAACATCTCAACAACGATCCTCTCAACAACGAACATCTCAACAGCGAACACTACAACAACGAACATCTCAACAACGAATATCTCAACAACGAACACTACAACAACGAACACTACAACAACGAACACCAAAACAACGAACAATACAACAACGAACACTACAACAACGAACACTACCACAACGAACACCACAACAACGAACACTACAACAACGAACACTAAAACAAAGAACACTACAACAACGAACATCTCAACAACGAACATCTCAACAACGAACACTACAACAACGAACATCACAACAACGACCATCACAAAAACGAACATTTCAAAAACAAACATCTCAACAACGAACACTACAACAACGAACACTAGAACAACGAACACCACAACAACGAACACCACAATAATGAACACTACAACAACGAACACTACAACAACGAACACCACAACAACGAACACCACAATAATGAACACTACAACAACGAACACTACAACTACGAACCTCTCAACAACAAACACCACAACAACGAACTTTACAACAACGAAAATCAGAACAACGAACACTTCAACAACGAACACTACAACAACGAACACTACAACTACGAACATCTCAACAACAAACACCACAACAACGAACTTTACAACAACGAACATCACGACAACGAACATCTCAACAAAGAACACCACAATAATGAACACTACAACAACGAAAATCAGAACAACGAACACTACAACCACGAACACTACAACAGCGAACACTACAACTACGAAAACCTTAACAACAAACACCACAACAACGAACAATACAACATTAAACACTACAACAACGAACAAAACAACAACGAACACTTCAACAACGAACACTACAACAACGAACACCACAACAACGAACACTACAACAACGAACACCACAACAACGAACACCACAACAACGAACACTACAACAACTAACATTACAACAACGAACACGACAACAACAAACACTACAACAACGAACACCACATCAACGAACACCACAACAACGAACATCTCAACAACGAACATCTCAACAACGAATATCTCAACAACGAACATTACAACAACGAACATCACAACAACGAACATTGCAACAACGACCACCACAACAACGAACATCTCAACAACGATCCTCTCAACAACGAACATCTCAACAACGAACACTACAACAACGAACATCTCAACAACGAAAATCTCAACAACGAACACTACAACAACGAACACTACAACAACGAACACCAAAACAACGAACAATACAACAACGAACACTACAACAACGAACACTACCACAACGAACACCACAACAACGAACACTACAACAATGAACACTAAAACAAAGAACACTACAACAACGAACATCTCAACAACGAACATCTCAACAACGAACACTACAACAACGAACATCACAACAACGACCATCACAAAAACGAACATTTCAAAAACAAACATCTCAACAACGAACACTACAACAACGAACACTAGAACAACGAACACCACAACAACGAACACCACAATAATGAACACTACAACAACGAACACTACAACAACGAACACCACAACAACGAACACAACAATAATGAACACTACAACAACGAACACTACAACTACGAACATCTTAACAACAAACACCACAACAACGAACTTTACAACAACGAACATCTCAACAACGAACATCTCAAAAACGAACCTCTCAACAACGAACACTATAAACAACGAACACCAACACAACGAACATCACAACAATGATCACCACAACAACGAACATCTCAACAACGAACTCTACAACTACGAACTTCTCAATAACAAACACCACAACAACGAACTTTTCAACAACGAACATCTCAACAACGAACCTCTCAACAACGAACACTACAACAACGAACACCACAAGAACGAACAATACAACAACGAACACTACAACAACGAACACTACCACAATGAACACCACAACAACGAACACTACAACAACGAACACTGAAACAACGAACACTACAACAACGAACACTAAAACAAAGAACACTACAACAACGAACATCTCAACAACGAATATCTCAACAACGAACATCACAACAACGAACATCACAAAAACGAAAATCTCAAAAACAAACATCTCAACAACGAACACTACAACAACGAACACTAGAACAACGAACACCACAACAACGAACACCACAATAATGAACACTACAACAACGAACACTACAACAACGAACACCACAACAATGACAATCACAAAACGAACATCTCAACAACAAACATCTCAACAACGAACACTACAAAGACGAACACTAGAACAACGAACACCACAACAACGAACACCACAATAATGAACACTACAACAACGAACACTACAACAACGAACACCACAACAACGAACACCACAATAATGAACACTACAACAACGAAAATCAGAACAACGAACACTTCAAGAACGAACACTACAACTACGAACATCTTAACAACAAACACCACAACAACGAACTTTACAACAACGAACATCTCAACAACGAACATCTCAAAAACGAACCTCTCAACAACGAACACCATAAACAACGAACACCACAACAACGAACATCACAACAATGATCATCATAACAACGAACATCTCAACAACGAACTCTACATCTACGAACCTCTCAACAACAAACACCACAACAACGAACTTTACAACAACGAAAATCAGAACAACGAACACTTCAACAACGAACACTACAACAACGAACACTACAACTACGAACATCTCAACAACAAACACCACAACAACGAACTTTACAACAACGAACATCACGACAACGAACATCTCAACAAAGAACACCACAATAATGAACACTACAACAACGAAAATCAGAACAACGAACACTACAACCACGAACACTACAACAGCGAACACTACAACTACGAAAACCTTAACAACAAACACCACAACAACGAACTTTACAACAACGAACACCTCAACAACGAACATTACAACAACGAAAATCACAAAAACGACCATTACAACAACGAACACCACTACAACGAACTTTACAATAATTAACACTACAACAACGAACAATACAACATTAAACACTACAACAACGAACAAAACAACAACGAACACTTCAACAACGAACACTACAACAACGAACACCACAACAACGAACACTACAACAACGAACACCACAACAACGAACACCACAACAACGAACACTACAACAACTAACATTACAACAACGAACACCACAACAACAAACACTACAACAACGAACACCACATCAACGAACACCACAACAACGAACATCTCAACAACGAACATCTCAACAACGAATATCTCAACAACGAACATTACAACAACGAACATCACAACAACGAACATTGCAACAACGACCACCACAACAACGAACATCTCAACAACGATCCTCTCAACAACGAACATCTCAACAGCGAACACTACAACAACGAACATCTCAACAACGAATATCTCAACAACGAACACTACAACAACGAACACTACAACAACGAACACCAAAACAACGAACAATACAACAACGAACACTACAACAACGAACACTACCACAACGAACACCACAACAACGAACACTACAACAACGAACACTAAAACAAAGAACACTACAACAACGAACATCTCAACAACGAACATCTCAACAACGAACACTACAACAACGAACATCACAACAACGACCATCACAAAAACGAACATTTCAAAAACAAACATCTCAACAACGAACACTACAACAACGAACACTAGAACAACGAACACCACAACAACGAACACCACAATAATGAACACTACAACAACGAACACTACAACAACGAACACCACAACAACGAACACCACAATAATGAACACTACAACAACGAACACTACAACTACGAACATCTTAACAACAAACACCACAACAACGAACTTTACAACAACGAACATCTCAACAACGAACATCTCAAAAACGAACCTCTCAACAACGAACACTATAAACAACGAACACCAACACAACGAACATCACAACAATGATCACCACAACAACGAACATCTCAACAACGAACTCTAAAACTACGAACTTCTCAATAACAAACACCACAACAACGAACTTTACAAGAACGAACATCTCAACAACGAACCTCTCAACAACGAACACTACAACAACGAACACCACAAGAACGAACAATACAACAACGAACACTACAACAACGAACACTACCACAACGAACACCACAACAACGAACACTACAACAACGAACACTAAAACAACGAACACTACAACAACGAACACTAAAACAAAGAACACTACAACAACGAACATCTCAACCACGAACATCTCAACAACGAACACTACAACAACGAACATCACAACAACGACCATCACAAAAACGAACATCTCAAAAACAAACATCTCAACAACGAACACTACAACAACGAACACTAGAACAACGAACACCACAACAACGAACACCACAATAATGAACACTACAACAACGAACACTACAACAACGAACACCACAACAACGAACACCACAATAATGAACACTACAACAACGAACACTACAACTACGAACATCTTAACAACAAACACCACAACAACGAACTTTGCAACAACGAACATCTCAACAACGAACATCTCAAAAACGAACCTCTCAACAACGAACACTATAAACAACGAACACCAACACAACGAACATCACAACAATGATCACCACAACAACGAACATCTCAACAACGAACTCTACAACTACGAACTTCTCAATAACAAACACCACAACAACGAACTTTACAACAACGAACATCTCAACAACGAACCTCTCAACAACGAACACTACAACAACGAACACCACAAGAACGAACAATACAACAACGAACACTACAACAACGAACACTACCACAACGAACACCACAACAACGAACACTACAACAACGAACACCACAACAACGAACACTGAAACAACGAACACTACAACAACGAACACTAAAACAAAGAACACTACAACAACGAACATCTCAACAACGAACATCTCAACAACCAACACTACAACAACGAACATCACAACAACGACCATCACAAAAACGAAAATCTCAAAAACAAACATCTCAACAACGAACACTACAACAACGAACACTACAACAACGAACACCACAACAACGAACACCACAATAATGAACACTACAACAACGAACACTACAACAACGAACACCACAACAATGACAATCACAAAACGAACATCTCAACAACAAACATCTCAACAACGAACACTACAAAGACGAACACTAGAACAACGAACACCACAACAACGAACACCACAATAATGAACACTACAACAACGAACACTACAACAACGAACACCACAACAACGAACACCACAATAATGAACACTACAACAACGAAAATCAGAACAACGAACACTTCAAGAACGAACACTACAACTACGAACATCTTAACAACAAACACCACAACAACGAACTTTACAACAACGAACATCTCAACAACGAACATCTCAAAAACGAACCTCTCAACAACGAACACTATAAACAACGAACACCACAACAACGAACATCACAACAATGATCACCACAACAACGAACATCTCAACAACGAACTCTACAACTACGAACCTCTCAACAACAAACACCACAACAACGAACTTTACAACAACGAAAATCAGAACAACGAACACTTCAACAACGAACACTACAACAACGAACACTACAACTACGAACATCTCAACAACAAACACCACAACAACGAACTTTACAACAACGAACATCACGACAACGAACATCTCAACAAAGAACACCACAATAATGAACACTACAACAACGAAAATCAGAACAACGAACACTACAACTACGAACACTACAACAGCGAACACTACAACTACGAAAACCTTAACAACAAACACCACAACAACGAACTTTACAACAACGAACACCTCAACAACGAACATTACAACAACGAAAATCACAAAAACGACCATTACAACAACGAACACCACTACAACGAACTTTACAATAATTAACACTACAACAACGAACAATACAACATTAAACACTACAACAACGAACAAAACAACAACGAACACTTCAACAACGAACACTACAACAACGAACACCACAACAACGAACACTACAACAACGAACACCACAACAACGAACACCACAACAACGAACACTACAACAACTAACATTACAACAACGAACACCACAACAACAAACACTACAACAACGAACACCACATCAACGAACACCACAACAACGAACATCTCAACAACGAACATCTCAACAACGAATATCTCAACAACGAACATTACAATAACGAACATCACAACAACGAACATTGCAACAACGACCACCACAACAACGAACATCTCAACAACGATCCTCTCAACAACGAACATCTCAACAGCGAACCTCTCCAACAACGAACATCTCAACAACGAATATCTCAACAACGAACACTACAACAACGAACACTACAACAACGAACACCAAAACAACGAACAATACAACAACGAACACTACAACAACGAACACTACCACAACGAACACCACAACAACGAACACTACAACAACGAACACTAAAACAAAGAACACTACAACAACGAACATCTCAACAACGAACATCTCAACAACGAACACTACAACAACGAACATCACAACAACGACCATCACAAAAACGAACATTTCAAAAACAAACATCTCAACAACGAACACCACAACAACGAACACCACAATAATGAACACTACAACAACGAAAATCAGAACAACGAACACTTCAAGAACGAACACTACAACTACGAACATCTTAACAACAAACACCACAACAACGAACTTTACAACAACGAACATCTCAACAACGAACATCTCAAAAACGAACCTCTCAACAACGAACACCATAAACAACGAACACCACAACAACGAACATCACAACAATGATCACCACAACAACGAACATCTCAACAACGAACTCTACAACTACGAACCTCTCAACAACAAACACCACAACAACGAACTTTACAACAACGAAAATCAGAACAACGAACACTTCAACAACGAACACTACAACAACGAACACTACAACTACGAACATCTCAACAACAAACACCACAACAACGAACTTTACAACAACGAACATCACGACAACGAACATCTCAACAAAGAACACCACAATAATGAACACTACAACAACGAAAATCAGAACAACGAACACTACAACCACGAACACTACAACAGCGAACACTACAACTACGAAAACCTTAACAACAAACACCACAACAACGAACTTTACAACAACGAACACCTCAACAACGAACATTACAACAACGAAAATCACAAAAACGACCATTACAACAACGAACACCACTACAACGAACTTTACAATAATTAACACTACAACAACGAACAATACAACATTAAAAACTACAACAACGAACAAAACAACAACGAACACTTCAACAACGAACACTACAACAACGAACACCACAACAACGAACACTACAACAACGAACACCACAACAACGAACACCACAACAACGAACACTACAACAACTAACATTACAACAACGAACACCACAACAACAAACACTACAACAACGAACACCACATCAACGAACACCACAACAACGAACATCTCAACAACGAACATCTCAACAACGAATATCTCAACAACGAACATTACAACAACGAACATCACAACATCGAACATTGCAACAACGACCACCACAACAACGAACATCTCAACAACGATCCTCTCAACAACGAACATCTCAACAGCGAACACTACAACAACGAACATCTCAACAACGAATATCTCAACAACGAACATTACAACAACGAACACTACAACACCGAACACCAAAACAACGAACAATACAACAACGAACACTACAACAACGAACACTACCACAACGAACACCACAACAACGAACACTACAACAACGAACACTAAAACAAAGAACACTACAACAACGAACATCTCAACAACGAACATCTCAACAACGAACACTACAACAACGAACATCACAACAACGACCATCACAAAAACGAACATTTCAAAAACAAACATCTCAACAACGAACACTACAACAACGAACACTAGAACAACGAACACCACAACAACGAACACCACAATAATGAACACTACAACAACGAACACCACAACAACGAACACCACAATAATGAACACTACAACAACGAACACTACAACTACGAACATCTTAACAACAAACACCACAACAACGAACTTTACAACAACGAACATCTCAACAACGAACATCTCAAAAACGAACCTCTCAACAACGAACACTATAAACAACGAACACCAACACAACGAACATTACAACAATGATCACCACAACAACGAACATCTCAACAACGAACTCTAAAACTACGAACTTCTCAATAACAAACACCACAACAACGAACTTTACAACAACGAACATCTCAACAACGAACCTCTCAACAACGAACACTACAACAACGAACACCACAAGAACGAACAATACAACAACGAACACTACAACAACGAACACTACCACAACGAACACCACAACAACGAACACTACAACAACGAACACTAAAACAACGAACACTACAACAACGAACACTAAAACAAAGAACACTACAACAACGAACATCTCAACAACGAACATCTCAACAACGAACACTACAACAACGAACATCACAACAACGACCATCACAAAAACGAACATCTCAAAAACAAACATCTCAACAACGAACACTACAACAATGAACACTAGAACAACGAACACCACAACAACGAACACCACAATAATGAACACTACAACAACGAACACTACAACAACGAACACCACAACAACGAACACCACAATAATGAACACTACAACAACGAACACTACAACTACGAACATCTTAACAACAAACACCACAACAACGAACTTTGCAACAACGAACATCTCAACAACGAACATCTCAAAAACGAACCTCTCAACAACGAACACCAACACAACGAACATCACAACAATGATCACCACAACAACGAACATCTCAACAACGAACTCTACAACTACGAACTTCTCAATAACAAACACCACAACAACGAACTTTACAACAACGAACATCTCAACAACGAACCTCTCAACAACGAACACTACAACAACGAACACCACAAGAACGAACAATACAACAACGAACACTACAACAACGAACACTACCACAACGAACACCACAACAACGAACACTACAACAACGAACACCACAACAACGAACACTGAAACAACGAACACTACAACAACGAACACTAAAACAAAGAACACTACATCAACGAACATCTCAACAACGAACATCTCAACAACCAACACTACAACAACGAACATCACAACAACGACCATCACAAAAACGAAAATCTCAAAAACAAACATCTCAACAACGAACACTACAACAACGAACACTAGAACAACGAACACCACAACAACGAACACCACAATAATGAACACTACAACAACGAACACTACAACAACGAACACCACAACAATGACAATCACAAAACGAACATCTCAACAACAAACATCTCAACAACGAACACTACAAAGACGAACACTAGAACAACGAACACCACAACAACGAACACCACAATAATGAACACTACAACAACGAACACTACAACAACGAACACCACAACAACGAACACCACAATAATGAACACTACAACAAAGAAAATCAGAACAACGAACACTTCAAGAACGAACACTACAACTACGAACATCTTAACAACAAACACCACAACAACGAACTTTACAACAACGAACATCTCAACAACGAACATCTCAAAAACGAACCTCTCAACAACGAACACTATAAACAACGAACACCACAACAACGAACATCACAACAATGATCACCACAACAACGAACATCTCAACAACGAACTCTACAACTACGAACCTCTCAACAACAAACACCACAACAACGAACTTTACAACAACGAAAATCAGAACAACGAACACTTCAACAACGAACACTACAACAACGAACACTACAACTACGAACATCTCAACAACAAACACCACAACAACGAACTTTACAACAACGAACATCACGACAACGAACATCTCAACAAAGAACACCACAATAATGAACACTACAACAACGAAAATCAGAACAACGAACACTACAACTACGAACACTACAACAGCGAACACTACAACTACGAAAACTTTAACAACAAACACCACAACAACGAACTTTACAACAACGAACACCTCAACAACGAACATTACAACAACGAAAATCACAAAAAAGACCATTACAACAACGAACACCACTACAACGAACTTTACAATAATTAACACTACAACAACGAACAATACAACATTAAACACTACAACAACGAACAAAACAACAACGAACACTTCAACAACGAACACTACAACAACGAACACCACAACAACGAACACTACAACAACGAACACCACAACAACGAACACCACAACAACTAACATTACAACAACGAACACCACAACAACAAACACTACAACAACGAACACCACATCAACGAACACCACAACAACGAACATCTCAACAACGAACATCTCAACAACGAATATCTCAACAACGAACATTACAATAACGAACATCACAACAACGAACATTGCAACAACGACCACCACAACAACGAACATCTCAACAACGATCCTCTCAACAACGAACATCTCAACAGCGAACCTCTCCAACAACGAACATCTCAACAACGAATATCTCAACAACGAACACTACAACAACGAACACTACAACAACGAACACCAAAACAACGAACAATACAACAACGAACACTACAACAACGAACACTACCACAACGAACACCACAACAACGAACACTACAACAACGAACACTAAAACAAAGAACACTACAACAACGAACATCTCAACAACGAACATATCAACAACGAACACTACAACAACGAACATCACAACAACGACCATCACAAAAACGAACATTTCAAAAACAAACATCTCAACAACGAACACTACAACAACGAACACCACAACAACGAACACCACAATAATGAACACTACAACAACGAAAATCAGAACAACGAACACTTCAAGAACGAACACTACAACTACGAACATCTTAACAACAAACACCACAACAACGAACTTTACAACAACGAACATCTCAACAACGAACATCTCAAAAACGAACCTCTCAACAACGAACACTATAAACAACGAACACCACAACAACGAACATCACAACAATGATCACCACAACAACGAACATCTCAACAACGAACTCTACAACTACGAACCTCTCAACAACAAACACCACAACAACGAACTTTACAACAACGAAAATCAGAACAACGAACACTTCAACAACGAACACTACAACAACGAACACTACAACTACGAACATCTCAACAACAAACACCACAACAACGAACTTTACAACAACGAACATCACGACAACGAACATCTCAACAAAGAACACCACAATAATGAACACTACAACAACGAAAATCAGAACAACGAACACTACAACTACGAACACTACAACAGCGAACACTACAACTACGAAAACTTTAACAACAAACACCACAACAACGAACTTTACAACAACGAACACCTCAACAACGAACATTACAACAACGAAAATCACAAAAACGACCATTAAAACAACGAACACCACTACAACGAACTTTACAATAATTAACACTACAACAACGAACAATACAACATTAAACACTACAACAACGAACAAAACAACAACGAACACTTCAACAACGAACACTACAACAACGAACACCACAACAACGAACACTACAACAACGAACACCACAACAACGAACACCACAACAACGAACACTACAACAACTAACATTACAACAACGAACACCACAACAACAAACACTACAACAACGAACACCACATCAACGAACACCACAACAACGAACATCTCAACAACGAACATCTCAACAACGAATATCTCAACAACGAACATTACAATAACGAACATCACAACAACGAACATTGCAACAACGACCACCACAACAACGAACATCTCAACAACGATCCTCTCAACAACGAACATCTCAACAGCGAACCTCTCCAACAACGAACATCTCAACAACGAATATCTCAACAACGAACACTACAACAACGAACACTACAACAACGAACACCAAAACAACGAACAATACAACAACGAACACTACAACAACGAACACTACCACAACGAACACCACAACAACGAACACTACAACAACGAACACTAAAACAAAGAACACTACAACAACGAACATCTCAACAACGAACATATCAACAACGAACACTACAACAACGAACATCACAACAACGACCATCACAAAAACGAACATTTCAAAAACAAACATCTCAACAACGAACACTACAACAACGAACACCACAACAACGAACACCACAATAATGAACACTACAACAACGAAAATCAGAACAACGAACACTTCAAGAACGAACACTACAACTACGAACATCTTAACAACAAACACCACAACAACGAACTTTACAACAACGAACATCTCAACAACGAACATCTCAAAAACGAACCTCTCAACAACGAACACTATAAACAACGAACACCACAACAACGAACATCACAACAATGATCACCACAACAACGAACATCTCAACAACGAACTCTACAACTACGAACCTCTCAACAACAAACACCACAACAACGAACTTTACAACAACGAAAATCAGAACAACGAACACTTCAACAACGAACACTACAACAACGAACACTACAACTACGAACATCTCAACAACAAACACCACAACAACGAACTTTACAACAACGAACATCACGACAACGAACATCTCAACAAAGAACACCACAATAATGAACACTACAACAACGAAAATCAGAACAACGAACACTACAACCACGAACACTACAACAGCGAACACTACAACTACGAAAACCTTAACAACAAACACCAACAACGAACTTTACAA
Source organism: Procambarus clarkii (assembly GCF_040958095.1). Classification (NCBI taxonomy): domain Eukaryota; kingdom Metazoa; phylum Arthropoda; class Malacostraca; order Decapoda; family Cambaridae; genus Procambarus; species Procambarus clarkii. The sequence goes on along the minus strand of NC_091182.1, from coordinate 13,322,698 downwards.
CAACGAACACCTCAACAACGAACATTACAACAACGAAAAACACAAAAACGACCATTACAACAACGAACACCACTACAACGAACTTTACAATAATTAACACTACAACAACGAACAATACAACATTAAACACTACAACAACGAACAAAACAACAACGAACACTTCAACAACGAACACTACAACAACGAACACCACAACAACGAACACTACAACAACGAACACCACAACAACGAACACCACAACAACGAACACTACAACAACTAACATTACAACAACGAACACCACAACAACAAACACTACAACAACGAACACCACATCAACGAACACCACAACAACGAACATCTCAACAACGAACATTTCAACAACGAACATCACAACAACGAACATTGCAACAACGACCACCACAACAACGAACATCTCAACAACGAACATCTCAACAACGAATATCTCAACAACGAACATTTCAACAACGAACATCACAACAACGAACATTGCAACAACGACCACCACAACAACGAACATCTCAACAACGAACATCTCAACAACGAATATCTCAACAACGAACATTACAATAACGAACATCACAACAACGAACATTGCAACAACGACCACCACAACAACGAACATCTCAACAACGATCCTCTCAACAACGAACATCTCAACAGCGAACCTCTCCAACAACGAACATCTCAACAACGAATATCTCAACAACGAACACTACAACAACGAACACTACAACAACGAACACCAAAACAACGAACAATACAACAACGAACACTACAACAACGAACACTACCACAACGAACACCACAACAACGAACACTACAACAACGAACACTAAAACAAAGAACACTACAACAACGAACATCTCAACAACGAACATATCAACAACGAACACTACAACAACGAACATCACAACAACGACCATCACAAAAACGAACATTTCAAAAACAAACATCTCAACAACGAACACTACAACAACGAACACCACAACAACGAACACCACAATAATGAACACTACAACAACGAAAATCAGAACAACGAACACTTCAAGAACGAACACTACAACTACGAACATCTTAACAACAAACACCACAACAACGAACTTTACAACAACGAACATCTCAACAACGAACATCTCAAAAACGAACCTCTCAACAACGAACACTATAAACAACGAACACCACAACAACGAACATCACAACAATGATCACCACAACAACGAACATCTCAACAACGAACTCTACAACTACGAACCTCTCAACAACAAACACCACAACAACGAACTTTACAACAACGAAAATCAGAACAACGAACACTTCAACAACGAACACTACAACAACGAACACTACAACTACGAACATCTCAACAACAAACACCACAACAACGAACTTTACAACAACGAACATCACGACAACGAACATCTCAACAAAGAACACCACAATAATGAACACTACAACAACGAAAATCAGAACAACGAACACTACAACTACGAACACTACAACAGCGAACACTACAACTACGAAAACTTTAACAACAAACACCACAACAACGAACTTTACAACAACGAACACCTCAACAACGAACATTACAACAACGAAAATCACAAAAACGACCATTACAACAACGAACACCACTACAACGAACTTTACAATAATTAACACTACAACAACGAACAATACAACATTAAACACTACAACAACGAACAAAACAACAACGAACACTTCAACAACGAACACTACAACAACGAACACCACAACAACGAACACTACAACAACGAACACCACAACAACGAACACCACAACAACGAACACTACAACAACTAACATTACAACAACGAACACCACAACAACAAACACTACAACAACGAACACCACATCAACGAACACCACAACAACGAACATCTCAACAACGAACATCTCAACAACGAATATCTCAACAACGAACATTACAATAACGAACATCACAACAACGAACATTGCAACAACGACCACCACAACAACGAACATCTCAACAACGATCCTCTCAACAACGAACATCTCAACAGCGAACCTCTCCAACAACGAACATCTCAACAACGAATATCTCAACAACGAACACTACAACAACGAACACTACAACAACGAACACCAAAACAACGAACAATACAACAACGAACACTACAACAACGAACACTACCACAACGAACACCACAACAACGAATACTACAACAACGAACACTAAAACAAAGAACACTACAACAACGAACATCTCAACAACGAACATATCAACAACGAACACTACAACAACGAACATCACAACAACGACCATCACAAAAACGAACATTTCAAAAACAAACATCTCAACAACGAACACTACAACAACGAACACCACAACAACGAACACCACAATAATGAACACTACAACAACGAAAATCAGAACAACGAACACTTCAAGAACGAACACTACAACTACGAACATCTTAACAACAAACACCACAACAACGAACTTTACAACAACGAACATCTCAACAACGAACATCTCAAAAACGAACCTCTCAACAACGAACACTATAAACAACGAACACCACAACAACGAACATCACAACAATGATCACCACAACAACGAACATCTCAACAACGAACTCTACAACTACGAACCTCTCAACAACAAACACCACAACAACGAACTTTACAACAACGAAAATCAGAACAACGAACACTTCAACAACGAACACTACAACAACGAACACTACAACTACGAACATCTCAACAACAAACACCACAACAACGAACTTTACAACAACGAACATCACGACAACGAACATCTCAACAAAGAACACCACAATAATGAACACTACAACAACGAAAATCAGAACAACGAACACTACAACTACGAACACTACAACAGCGAACACTACAACTATGAAAACTTTAACAACAAACACCACAACAACGAACTTTACAACAACGAACACCTCAACAACGAACATTACAACAACGAAAATCACAAAAACGACCATTACAACAACGAACACCACTACAACGAACTTTACAATAATTAACACTACAACAACGAACAATACAACATTAAACACTACAACAACGAACAAAACAACAACGAACACTTCAACAACGAACACTACAACAACGAACACCACAACAACGAACACTACAACAACGAACACCACAACAACGAACACCACAACAACGAACACTACAACAACTAACATTACAACAACGAACACCACAACAACAAACACTACAACAACGAACACCACATCAACGAACACCACAACAACGAACATCTCAACAACGAACATCTCAACAACGAATATCTCAACAACGAACATTACAATAACGAACATCACAACAACGAACATTGCAACAACGACCACCACAACAACGAACATCTCAACAACGATCCTCTCAACAACGAACATCTCAACAGCGAACCTCTCCAACAACGAACATCTCAACAACGAATATCTCAACAACGAACACTACAACAACGAACACTACAACAACGAACACCAAAACAACGAACAATACAACAACGAACACTACAACAACGAACACTACCACAACGAACACCACAACAACGAACACTACAACAACGAACACTAAAACAAAGAACACTACAACAACGAACATCTCAACAACGAACATATCAACAACGAACACTACAACAACGAACATCACAACAACGACCATCACAAAAACGAACATTTCAAAAACAAACATCTCAACAACGAACACTACAACAACGAACACCACAACAACGAACACCACAATAATGAACACTACAACAACGAAAATCAGAACAACGAACACTTCAAGAACGAACACTACAACTACGAACATCTTAACAACAAACACCACAACAACGAACTTTACAACAACGAACATCTCAACAACGAACATCTCAAAAACGAACCTCTCAACAACGAACACTATAAACAACGAACACCACAACAACGAACATCACAACAATGATCACCACAACAACGAACATCTCAACAACGAACTCTACAACTACGAACCTCTCAACAACAAACACCACAACAACGAACTTTACAACAACGAAAATCAGAACAACGAACACTTCAACAACGAACACTACAACAACGAACACTACAACTACGAACATCTCAACAACAAACACCACAACAACGAACTTTACAACAACGAACATCACGACAACGAACATCTCAACAAAGAACACCACAATAATGAACACTACAACAACGAAAATCAGAACAACGAACACTACAACTACGAACACTACAACAGCGAACACTACAACTACGAAAACTTTAACAACAAACACCACAACAACGAACTTTACAACAACGAACACCTCAACAACGAACATTACAACAACGAAAATCACAAAAACGACCATTACAACAACGAACACCACTACAACGAACTTTACAATAATTAACACTACAACAACGAACAATACAACATTAAACACTACAACAACGAACAAAACAACAACGAACACTTCAACAACGAACACTACAACAACGAACACCACAACAACGAACACTACAACAACGAACACCACAACAACGAACACCACAACAACGAACACTACAACAACTAACATTACAACAACGAACACCACAACAACAAACACTACAACAACGAACACCACATCAACGAACACCACAACAACGAACATCTCAACAACGAACATCTCAACAACGAATATCTCAACAACGAACATTACAATAACGAACATCACAACAACGAACATTGCAACAACGACCACCACAACAACGAACATCTCAACAACGATCCTCTCAACAACGAACATCTCAACAGCGAACCTCTCCAACAACGAACATCTCAACAACGAATATCTCAACAACGAACACTACAACAACGAACACTACAACAACGAACACCAAAACAACGAACAATACAACAACGAACACTACAACAACGAACACTACCACAACGAACACCACAACAACGAACACTACAACAACGAACACAAAAACAAAGAACACTACAACAACGAACATCTCAACAACGAACATCTCAACAACGAACACTACAACAACGAACATCACAACAACGACCATCACAAAAACGAACATTTCAAAAACAAACATCTCAACAACGAACACTACAACAACGAACACCACAACAACGAACACCACAATAATGAACACTACAACAACGAAAATCAGAACAACGAACACTTCAAGAACGAACACTACAACTACGAACATCTTAACAACAAACACCACAACAACGAACTTTACAACAACGAACATCTCAACAACGAACATCTCAAAAACGAACCTCTCAACAACGAACACCATAAACAACGAACACCACAACAACGAACATCACAACAATGATCACCACAACAACGAACATCTCAACAACGAACTCTACAACTACGAACCTCTCAACAACAAACACCACAACAACGAACTTTACAACAACGAAAATCAGAACAACGAACACTTCAACAACGAACACTACAACAACGAACACTACAACTACGAACATCTCAACAACAAACACCACAACAACGAACTTTACAACAACGAACATCACGACAACGAACATCTCAACAAAGAACACCACAATAATGAACACTACAACAACGAAAATCAGAACAACGAACACTACAACCACGAACACTACAACAGCGAACACTACAACTACGAAAACCTTAACAACAAACACCAACAACGAACTTTACAACAACGAACACCTCAACAACGAACATTACAACAACGAAAAACACAAAAACGACCATTACAACAACGAACACCACTACAACGAACTTTACAATAATTAACACTACAACAACGAACAATACAACATTAAACACTACAACAACGAACAAAACAACAACGAACACTTCAACAACGAACACTACAACAACGAACACCACAACAACGAACACTACAACAACGAACACCACAACAACGAACACCACAACAACGAACACTACAACAACTAACATTACAACAACGAACACCACAACAACAAACACTACAACAACGAACACCACATCAACGAACACCACAACAACGAACATCTCAACAACGAACATCTCAACAACGAACATCACAACAACGAACATTGCAACAACGACCACCACAACAACGAACATCTCAACAACGATCCTCTCAACAACGAACATCTCAACAGCGAACACTACAACAACGAACATCTCAACAACGAATATCTCAACAACGAACACTACAACAACGAACACTACAACAACGAACACCAAAACAACGAACAATACAACAACGAACACTACAACAACGAACACTACCACAACGAACACCACAACAACGAACACTACAACAACGAACACTAAAACAAAGAACACTACAACAACGAACATCTCAACAACGAACATCTCAACAACGAACACTACAACAACGAACATCACAACAACGACCATCACAAAAACGAACATTTCAAAAACAAACATCTCAACAACGAACACTACAACAACGAACACTAGAACAACGAACACCACAACAACGAACACCACAATAATGAACACTACAACAACGAACACTACAACAACGAACACCACAACAACGAACACCACAATAATGAACACTACAACAACGAACACTACAACTACGAACATCTTAACAACAAACACCACAACAACGAACTTTACAACAACGGACATCTCAACAACGAACATCTCAAAAACGAACCTCTCAACAACGAACACTATAAACAACGAACACCAACACAACGAACATCACAACAATGATCACCACAACAACGAACATCTCAACAACGAACTCTAAAACTACGAACTTCTCAATAACAAACACCACAACAACGAACTTTACAACAACGAACATCTCAACAACGAACCTCTCAACAACGAACACTACAACAACGAACACCACAAGAACGAACAATACAACAACGAACACTACAACAACGAACACTACCACAACGAACACCACAACAACGAACACTACAACAACGAACACCACAACAACGAACACTGAAACAACGAACACTACAACAACGAACACTAAAACAAAGAACACTACAACAACGAACATCTCAACAACGAACATCTCAACAACCAACACTACAACAACGAACATCACAACAACGACCATCACAAAAACGAAAATCTCAAAAACAAACATCTCAACAACGAACACTACAACAACGAACACTAGAACAACGAACACCACAACAACGAACACCACAATAATGAACACTACAACAACGAACACTACAACAACGAACACCACAACAATGACAATCACAAAACGAACATCTCAACAACAAACATCTCAACAACGAACACTACAAAGACGAACACTAGAACAACGAACACCACAACAACGAACACCACAATAATGAACACTACAACAACGAACACTACAACAACGAACACCACAACAACGAACACCACAATAATGAACACTACAACAACGAAAATCAGAACAACGAACACTTCAAGAACGAACACTACAACTACGAACATCTTAACAACAAACACCACAACAACGAACTTTACAACAACGAACATCTCAACAACGAACATCTCAAAAACGAACCTCTCAACAACGAACACTATAAACAACGAACATCACAACAACGAACATCACAACAATGATCACCACAACAACGAACATCTCAACAACGAATTCTACAACTACGAACCTCTCAACAACAAACACCACAACAACGAACTTTACAACAACGAAAATCAGAACAACGAACACTTCAACAACGAACACTACAACAACGAACACTACAACTACGAACATCTCAACAACAAACACCACAACAACGAACTTTACAACAACGAACATCACGACAACGAACATCTCAACAAAGAACACCACAATAATGAACACTACAACAACGAAAATCAGAACAACGAACACTACAACTACGAACACTACAACAGCGAACACTACAACTACGAAAACTTTAACAACAAACACCACAACAACGAACTTTACAACAACGAACACCTCAACAACGAACATTACAACAACGACCATCACAAAAACGAACATTTCAAAAACAAACATCTCAACAACGAACACTACAACAACGAACACTAGAATAACGAACACCACAACAACGAACACCACAATAATGAACACTACAACAACGAACACTACAACAACGAACACCACAACAACGAACACCACAATAATGAACACTACAACAACGAACACTACAACTACGAACATCTTAACAACAAACACCACAACAACGAACTTTACAACAACGAACATCTCAACAACGAACATCTCAAAAACGAACCTCTCAACAACGAACACTATAAACAACGAACACCAACACAACGAACATCACAACAATAATCACCACAACAACGAACATCTCAACAACGAACTCTAAAACTACGAACTTCTCAATAACAAACACCACAACAACGAACTTTACAACAACGAACATCTCAACAACGAACCTCTCAACAACGAACACTACAACAACGAACACCACAAGAACGAACAATACAACAACGAACACTACAACAACGAACACTACCACAACGAACACCACAACAACGAACACTACAACAACGAACACTAAAACAACGAACACTACAACAACGAACACTAAAACAAAGAACACTACAACAACGAACATCTCAACCACGAACATCTCAACAACGAACACTACAACAACGAACATCACAACAACGACCATCACAAAAACGAACATCTCAAAAACAAACATCTCAACAACGAACACTACAACAACGAACACTAGAACAACGAACACCACAACAACGAACACCACAATAATGAACACTACAACAACGAACACTACAACAACGAACACCACAACAACGAACACCACAATAATGAACACTACAACAACGAACACTACAACTACGAACATCTTAACAACAAACACCACAACAACGAACTTTGCAACAACGAACATCTCAACAACGAACATCTCAAAAACGAACCTCTCAACAACGAACACTATAAACAACGAACACCAACACAACGAACATCACAACAATGATCACCACAACAACGAACATCTCAACAACGAACTCTACAACTACGAACTTCTCAATAACAAACACCACAACAACGAACTTTACAACAACGAACATCTCAACAACGAACCTCTCAACAACGAACACTACAACAACGAACACCACAAGAACGAACAATACAACAACGAACACTACAACAACGAACACTACCACAACGAACACCACAACAACGAACACTACAACAACGAACACCACAACAACGAACACTGAAACAACGAACACTACAACAACGAACACTAAAACAAAGAACACTACAACAACGAACATCTCAACAACGAACATCTCAACAACCAACACTACAACAACGAACATCACAACAACGACCATCACAAAAACGAAAATCTCAAAAACAAACATCTCAACAACGAACACTACAACAACGAACACTACAACAACGAACACCACAACAACGAACACCACAATAATGAACACTACAACAACGAACACTACAACAACGAACACCACAACAATGACAATCACAAAACGAACATCTCAACAACAAACATCTCAACAACGAACACTACAAAGACGAACACTAGAACAACGAACACCACAACAACGAACACCACAATAATGAACACTACAACAACGAACACTACAACAACGAACACCACAACAACGAACACCACAATAATGAACACTACAACAACGAAAATCAGAACAACGAACACTTCAAGAACGAACACTACAACTACGAACATCTTAACAACAAACACCACAACAACGAACTTTACAACAACGAACATCTCAACAACGAACATCTCAAAAACGAACCTCTCAACAACGAACACTATAAACAACGAACACCACAACAACGAACATCACAACAATGATCACCACAACAACGAACATCTCAACAACGAACTCTACAACTACGAACCTCTCAACAACAAACACCACAACAACGAACTTTACAACAACGAAAATCAGAACAACGAACACTTCAACAACGAACACTACAACAACGAACACTACAACTACGAACATCTCAACAACAAACACCACAACAACGAACTTTACAACAACGAACATCACGACAACGAACATCTCAACAAAGAACACCACAATAATGAACACTACAACAACGAAAATCAGAACAACGAACACTACAACTACGAACACTACAACTACGAAAACCTTAACAACAAACACCACAACAACGAACACCTCAACAACGAACATTACAACAACGAAAATCACAAAAACGACCATTACAACAACGAACACCACTACAACGAACTTTACAATAATTAACACTACAACAACGAACAATACAACATTAAACACTACAACAACGAACAAAACAACAACGAACACTTCAACAACGAACACTACAACAACGAACACCACAACAACGAACACTACAACAACGAACACCACAACAACGAACACCACAACAACGAACACTACAACAACTAACATTACAACAACGAACACCACAACAACAAACACTACAACAACGAACACCACATCAACGAACACCACAACAACGAACATCTCAACAACGAACATCTCAACAACGAATATCTCAACAACGAACATTACAATAACGAACATCACAACAACGAACATTGCAACAACGACCACCACAACAACGAACATCTCAACAACGATCCTCTCAACAACGAACATCTCAACAGCGAACCTCTCCAACAACGAACATCTCAACAACGAATATCTCAACAACGAACACTACAACAACGAACACTACAACAACGAACACCAAAACAACGAACAATACAACAACGAACACTACAACAACGAACACTACCACAACGAACACCACAACAACGAACACTACAACAACGAACACTAAAACAAAGAACACTACAACAACGAACATCTCAACAACGAACATCTCAACAACGAACACTACAACAACGAACATCACAACAACGACCATCACAAAAACGAACATTTCAAAAACAAACATCTCAACAACGAACACTACAACAACGAACACCACAACAACGAACACCACAATAATGAACACTACAACAACGAAAATCAGAACAACGAACACTTCAAGAACGAACACTACAACTACGAACATCTTAACAACAAACACCACAACAACGAACTTTACAACAACGAACATCTCAACAACGAACATCTCAAAAACGAACCTCTCAACAACGAACACCATAAACAACGAACACCACAACAACGAACATCACAACAATGATCACCACAACAACGAACATCTCAACAACGAACTCTACAACTACGAACCTCTCAACAACAAACACCACAACAACGAACTTTACAACAACGAAAATCAGAACAACGAACACTTCAACAACGAACACTACAACAACGAACACTACAACTACGAACATCTCAACAACAAACACCACAACAACGAACTTTACAACAACGAACATCACGACAACGAACATCTCAACAAAGAACACCACAATAATGAACACTACAACAACGAAAATCAGAACAACGAACACTACAACCACGAACACTACAACAGCGAACACTACAACTACGAAAACCTTAACAACAAACACCACAACAACGAACTTTACAACAACGAACACCTCAACAATGAACATTACAACAACGAAAATCACAAAAACGACCATTACAACAACGAACACCACTACAACGAACTTTACAATAATTAACACTACAACAACGAACAATACAACATTAAACACTACAACAACGAACAAAACAACAACGAACACTTCAACAACGAACACTACAACAACGAACACCACAACAACGAACACTACAACAACGAACACCACAACAACGAACACCACAACATCGAACACTACAACAACTAACATTACAACAACGAACACCACAACAACAAACACTACAACAACGAACACCACATCAACGAACACCACAACAACGAACATCTCAACAACGAACATCTCAACAACGAATATCTCAACAACGAACATTACAACAACGAACATCACAACATCGAACATTGCAACAACGACCACCACAACAACGAACATCTCAACAACGATCCTCTCAACAACGAACATCTCAACAGCGAACACTACAACAACGAACATCTCAACAACGAATATCTCAACAACGAACATTACAACAACGAACACTACAACAACGAACACCAAAACAACGAACAATACAACAACGAACACTACAACAACGAACACTACCACAACGAACACCACAACAACGAACACTACAACAACGAACACTAAAACAAAGAACACTACAACAACGAACATCTCAACAACGAACATCTCAACAACGAACACTACAACAACGAACATCACAACAACGACCATCACAAAAACGAACATTTCAAAAACAAACATCTCAACAACGAACACTACAACAACGAACACTAGAACAACGAACACCACAACAACGAACACCACAATAATGAACACTACAACAACGAACACTACAACAACGAACACCACAACAACGAACACCACAATAATGAACACTACAACAACGAACACTACAACTACGAACATCTTAACAACAAACACCACAACAACGAACTTTACAACAACGAACATCTCAACAACGAACATCTCAAAAACGAACCTCTCAACAACGAACACTATAAACAACGAACACCAACACAACGAACATTACAACAATGATCACCACAACAACGAACATCTCAACAACGAACTCTAAAACTACGAACTTCTCAATAACAAACACCACAACAACGAACTTTACAACAACGAACATCTCAACAACGAACCTCTCAACAACGAACACTACAACAACGAACACCACAAGAACGAACAATACAACAACGAACACTACAACAACGAACACTACCACAACGAACACCACAACAACGAACACTACAACAACGAACACTAAAACAACGAACACTACAACAACGAACACTAAAACAAAGAACACTACAACAACGAACATCTCAACAACGAACATCTCAACAACGAACACTACAACAACGAACATCACAACAACGACCATCACAAAAACGAACATCTCAAAAACAAACATCTCAACAACGAACACTACAACAATGAACACTAGAACAACGAACACCACAACAACGAACACCACAATAATGAACACTACAACAACGAACACTACAACAACGAACACCACAACAACGAACACCACAATAATGAACACTACAACAACGAACACTACAACTACGAACATCTTAACAACAAACACCACAACAACGAACATCTCAACAACGAACATCTCAAAAACGAACCTCTCAACAACGAACACCAACACAACGAACATCACAACAATGATCACCACAACAACGAACATCTCAACAACGAACTCTACAACTACGAACTTCTCAATAACAAACACCACAACAACGAACTTTACAACAACGAACATCTCAACAACGAACCTCTCAACAACGAACACTACAACAACGAACACCACAAGAACGAACAATACAACAACGAACACTACAACAACGAACACTACCACAACGAACACCACAACAACGAACACTACAACAACGAACACCACAACAACGAACACTGAAACAACGAACACTACAACAACGAACATCTCAACAACGAACATCTCAACAACGAACACTACAACAACGAACATCACAACAACGACCATCACAAAAACGAACATTTCAAAAACAAACATCTCAACAACGAACACTACAACAACGAACACTAGAACAACGAACACCACAACAACGAACACCACAATAATGAACACTACAACAACGAACACTACAACAACGAACACCACAACAACGAACACCACAATAATGAACACTACAACAACGAACACTACAACTACGAACATCTTAACAACAAACACCACAACAACGAACTTTACAACAACGAACATCTCAACAACGAACATCTCAAAAACGAACCTCTCAACAACGAACACTATAAACAACGAACACCAACACAACGAACATCACAACAATGATCACCACAACAACGAACATCTCAACAACGAACTCTAAAACTACGAACTTCTCAATAACAAACACCACAACAACGAACTTTACAACAACGAACATCTCAACAACGAACCTCTCAACAACGAACACTACAACAACGAACACCACAAGAACGAACAATACAACAACGAACACTACAACAACGAACACTACCACAACGAACACCACAACAACGAACACTACAACAACGAACACCACAACAACGAACACTGAAACAACGAACACTACAACAACGAACACTAAAACAAAGAACACTACAACAACGAACATCTCAACAACGAACATCTCAACAACCAACACTACAACAACGAACATCACAACAACGACCATCACAAAAACGAAAATCTCAAAAACAAACATCTCAACAACGAACACTACAACAACGAACACTAGAACAACGAACACCACAACAACGAACACCACAATAATGAACACTACAACAACGAACACTACAACAACGAACACCACAACAATGACAATCACAAAACGAACATCTCAACAACAAACATCTCAACAACGAACACTACAAAGACGAACACTAGAACAACGAACACCACAACAACGAACACCACAATAATGAACACTACAACAACGAACACTACAACAACGAACACCACAACAACGAACACCACAATAATGAACACTACAACAACGAAAATCAGAACAACGAACACTTCAAGAACGAACACTACAACTACGAACATCTTAACAACAAACACCACAACAACGAACTTTACAACAACGAACATCTCAACAACGAACATCTCAAAAACGAACCTCTCAACAACGAACACTATAAACAACGAACATCACAACAACGAACATCACAACAATGATCACCACAACAACGAACATCTCAACAACGAATTCTACAACTACGAACCTCTCAACAACAAACACCACAACAACGAACTTTACAACAACGAAAATCAGAACAACGAACACTTCAACAACGAACACTACAACAACGAACACTACAACTACGAACATCTCAACAACAAACACCACAACAACGAACTTTACAACAACGAACATCACGACAACGAACATCTCAACAAAGAACACCACAATAATGAACACTACAACAACGAAAATCAGAACAACGAACACTACAACTACGAACACTACAACAGCGAACACTACAACTACGAAAACTTTAACAACAAACACCACAACAACGAACTTTACAACAACGAACACCTCAACAACGAACATTACAACAACGACCATCACAAAAACGAACATTTCAAAAACAAACATCTCAACAACGAACACTACAACAACGAACACTAGAACAACGAACACCACAACAACGAACACCACAATAATGAACACTACAACAACGAACACTACAACAACGAACACCACAACAACGAACACCACAATAATGAACACTACAACAACGAACACTACAACTACGAACATCTTAACAACAAACACCACAACAACGAACTTTACAACAACGAACATCTCAACAACGAACATCTCAAAAACGAACCTCTCAACAACGAACACTATAAACAACGAACACCAACACAACGAACATCACAACAATGATCACCACAACAACGAACATCTCAACAACGAACTCTAAAACTACGAACTTCTCAATAACAAACACCACAACAACGAACTTTACAACAACGAACATCTCAACAACGAACCTCTCAACAACGAACACTACAACAACGAACACCACAAGAACGAACAATACAACAACGAACACTACAACAACGAACACTACCACAACGAACACCACAACAACGAACACTACAACAACGAACACTAAAACAACGAACACTACAACAACGAACACTAAAACAAAGAACACTACAACAACGAACATCTCAACCACGAACATCTCAACAACGAACACTACAACAACGAACATCACAACAACGACCATCACAAAAACGAACATCTCAAAAACAAACATCTCAACAACGAACACTACAACAACGAACACTAGAACAACGAACACCACAACAACGAACACCACAATAATGAACACTACAACAACGAACACTACAACAACGAACACCACAACAACGAACACCACAATAATGAACACTACAACAACGAACACTACAACTACGAACATCTTAACAACAAACACCACAACAACGAACTTTGCAACAACGAACATCTCAACAACGAACATCTCAAAAACGAACCTCTCAACAACGAACACTATAAACAACGAACACCAACACAACGAACATCACAACAATGATCACCACAACAACGAACATCTCAACAACGAACTCTACAACTACGAACTTCTCAATAACAAACACCACAACAACGAACTTTACAACAACGAACATCTCAACAACGAACCTCTCAACAACGAACACTACAACAACGAACACCACAAGAACGAACAATACAACAACGAACACTACAACAACGAACACTACCACAACGAACACCACAACAACGAACACTACAACAACGAACACCACAACAACGAACACTGAAACAACGAACACTACAACAACGAACACTAAAACAAAGAACACTACAACAACGAACATCTCAACAACGAACATCTCAACAACCAACACTACAACAACGAACATCACAACAACGACCATCACAAAAACGAAAATCTCAAAAACAAACATCTCAACAACGAACACTACAACAACGAACACCAACAACGAACACCACAACAACGAACACCACAATAATGAACACTACAACAACGAACACTACAACAACGAACACCACAACAATGACAATCACAAAACGAACATCTCAACAACAAACATCTCAACAACAAACATCTCAACAACGAACACTACAAAGACGAACACTAGAACAACGAACACCACAACAACGAACACCACAATAATGAACACTACAACAACGAACACTACAACAACGAACACCACAACAACGAACACCACAATAATGAACACTACAACAACGAAAATCAGAACAACGAACACTTCAAGAACGAACACTACAACTACGAACATCTTAACAACAAACACCACAACAACGAACTTTACAACAACGAACATCTCAACAACGAACATCTCAAAAACGAACCTCTCAACAACGAACACTATAAACAACGAACACCACAACAACGAACATCACAACAATGATCACCACAACAACGAACATCTCAACAACGAACTCTACAACTACGAACCTCTCAACAACAAACACCACAACAACGAACTTTACAACAACGAAAATCAGAACAACGAACACTTCAACAACGAACACTACAACAACGAACACTACAACTACGAACATCTCAACAACAAACACCACAACAACGAACTTTACAACAACGAACATCACGACAACGAACATCTCAACAAAGAACACCACAATAATGAACACTACAACAACGAAAATCAGAACAACGAACACTACAACTACGAACACTACAACAGCGAACACTACAACTACGAAAACTTTAACAACAAACACCACAACAAGGAACTTTACAACAACGAACACCTCAACAACGAACATTACAACAACGAAAATCACAAAAACGACCATTACAACAACGAACACCACTACAACGAACTTTACAATAATTAACACTACAACAACGAACAATACAACATTAAACACTACAACAACGAACAAAACAACAACGAACACTTCAACAACGAACACTACAACAACGAACACCACAACAACGAACACTACAACAACGAACACCACAACAACGAACACCACAACAACGAACACTACAACAACTAACATTACAACAACGAACACCACAACAACAAACACTACAACAACGAACACCACATCAACGAACACCACAACAACGAACATCTCAACAACGAACATCTCAACAACGAATATCTCAACAACGAACATTACAATAACGAACATCACAACAACGAACATTGCAACAACGACCACCACAACAACGAACATCTCAACAACGATCCTCTCAACAACGAACATCTCAACAGCGAACCTCTCCAACAACGAACATCTCAACAACGAATATCTCAACAACGAACACTACAACAACGAACACTACAACAACGAACACCAAAACAACGAACAATACAACAACGAACACTACAACAACGAACACTACCACAACGAACACCACAACAACGAACACTACAACAACGAACACTAAAACAAAGAACACTACAACAACGAACATCTCAACAACGAACATCTCAACAACGAACACTACAACAACGAACATCACAACAACGACCATCACAAAAACGAACATTTCAAAAACAAACATCTCAACAACGAACACTACAACAACGAACACCACAACAACGAACACCACAATAATGAACACTACAACAACGAAAATCAGAACAACGAACACTTCAAGAACGAACACTACAACTACGAACATCTTAACAACAAACACCACAACAACGAACTTTACAACAACGAACATCTCAACAACGAACATCTCAAAAACGAACCTCTCAACAACGAACACCATAAACAACGAACACCACAACAACGAACATCACAACAATGATCACCACAACAACGAACATCTCAACAACGAACTCTACAACTACGAACCTCTCAACAACAAACACCACAACAACGAACTTTACAACAACGAAAATCAGAACAACGAACACTTCAACAACGAACACTACAACAACGAACACTACAACTACGAACATCTCAACAACAAACACCACAACAACGAACTTTACAACAACGAACATCACGACAACGAACATCTCAACAAAGAACACCACAATAATGAACACTACAACAACGAAAATCAGAACAACGAACACTACAACCACGAACACTACAACAGCGAACACTACAACTACGAAAACCTTAACAACAAACACCAACAACGAACTTTACAACAACGAACACCTCAACAACGAACATTACAACAACGAAAAACACAAAAACGACCATTACAACAACGAACACCACTACAACGAACTTTACAATAATTAACACTACAACAACGAACAATACAACATTAAACACTACAACAACGAACAAAACAACAACGAACACTTCAACAACGAACACTACAACAACGAACACCACAACAACGAACACTACAACAACGAACACCACAACAACGAACACCACAACAACGAACACTACAACAACTAACATTACAACAACGAACACCACAACAACAAACACTACAACAACGAACACCACATCAACGAACACCACAACAACGAACATCTCAACAACGAACATCTCAACAACGAACATCACAACAACGAACATTGCAACAACGACCACCACAACAACGAACATCTCAACAACGATCCTCTCAACAACGAACATCTCAACAGCGAACACTACAACAACGAACATCTCAACAACGAATATCTCAACAACGAACACTACAACAACGAACACTACAACAACGAACACCAAAACAACGAACAATACAACAACGAACACTACAACAACGAACACTACCACAACGAACACCACAACAACGAACACTACAACAACGAACACTAAAACAAAGAACACTACAACAACGAACATCTCAACAACGAACATCTCAACAACGAACACTACAACAACGAACTTCACAACAACGACCATCACAAAAACGAACATTTCAAAAACAAACATCTCAACAACGAACACTACAACAACGAACACTAGAACAACGAACACCACAACAACGAACACCACAATAATGAACACTACAACAACGAACACTACAACAACGAACACCACAACAACGAACACCACAATAATGAACACTACAACAACGAACACTACAACTACGAACATCTTAACAACAAACACCACAACAACGAACTTTACAACAACGAACATCTCAACAACGAACATCTCAAAAACGAACCTCTCAACAACGAACACTATAAACAACGAACACCAACACAACGAACATCACAACAATGATCACCACAACAACGAACATCTCAACAACGAACTCTAAAACTACGAACTTCTCAATAACAAACACCACAACAACGAACTTTACAACAACGAACATCTCAACAACGAACCTCTCAACAACGAACACTACAACAACGAACACCACAAGAACGAACAATACAACAACGAACACTACAACAACGAACACTACCACAACGAACACCACAACAACGAACACTACAACAACGAACACCACAACAACGAACACTGAAACAACGAACACTACAACAACGAACACTAAAACAAAGAACACTACAACAACGAACATCTCAACAACGAACATCTCAACAACCAACACTACAACAACGAACATCACAACAACGACCATCACAAAAACGAAAATCTCAAAAACAAACATCTCAACAACGAACACTACAACAACGAACACTAGAACAACGAACACCACAACAAAGAACACCACAATAATGAACACTACAACAACGAACACTACAACAACGAACACCACAACAATGACAATCACAAAACGAACATCTCAACAACAAACATCTCAACAACGAACACTACAAAGACGAACACTAGAACAACGAACACCACAACAACGAACACCACAATAATGAACACTACAACAACGAACACTACAACAACGAACACCACAACAACGAACACCACAATAATGAACACTACAACAACGAAAATCAGAACAACGAACACTTCAAGAACGAACACTACAAGTACGAACATCTTAACAACAAACACCACAACAACGAACTTTACAACAACGAACATCTCAACAACGAACATCTCAAAAACGAACCTCTCAACAACGAACACTATAAACAACGAACACCACAACAACGAACATCACAACAATGATCACCACAACAACGAACATCTCAACAACGAACTCTACAACTACGAACCTCTCAACAACAAACACCACAACAACGAACTTTACAACAACGAAAATCAGAACAACGAACACTTCAACAACGAACACTACAACAACGAACACTACAACTACGAACATCTCAACAACAAACACCACAACAACGAACTTTACAACAACGAACATCACGACAACGAACATCTCAACAAAGAACACCACAATAATGAACACTACAACAACGAAAATCAGAACAACGAACACTACAACTACGAACACTACAACAGCGAACACTACAACTACGAAAACTTTAACAACAAACACCACAACAACGAACTTTACAACAACGAACACCTCAACAACGAACATTACAACAACGAAAATCACAAAAACGACCATTACAACAACGAACACCACTACAACGAACTTTACAATAATTAACACTACAACAACGAACAATACAACATTAAACACTACAACAACGAACAAAACAACAACGAACACTTCAACAACGAACACTACAACAACGAACACCACAACAACGAACACTACAACAACGAACACCACAACAACGAACACCACAACAACGAACACTACAACAACTAACATTACAACAACGAACACCACAACAACAAACACTACAACAACGAACACCACATCAACGAACACCACAACAACGAACATCTCAACAACGAACATCTCAACAACGAATATCTCAACAACGAACATTACAATAACGAACATCACAACAACGAACATTGCAACAACGACCACCACAACAACGAACATCTCAACAACGATCCTCTCAACAACGAACATCTCAACAGCGAACCTCTCCAACAACGAACATCTCAACAACGAATATCTCAACAACGAACACTACAACAACGAACACTACAACAACGAACACCAAAACAACGAACAATACAACAACGAACACTACAACAACGAACACTACCACAACGAACACCACAACAACGAACACTACAACAACGAACACTAAAACAAAGAACACTACAACAACGAACATCTCAACAACGAACATCTCAACAACGAACACTACAACAACGAACATCACAACAACGACCATCACAAAAACGAACATTTCAAAAACAAACATCTCAACAACGAACACTACAACAACGAACACTAGAACAACGAACACCACAACAACGAACACCACAATAATGAACACTACAACAACGAACACTACAACAACGAACACCACAACAACGAACACCACAATAATGAACACTACAACAACGAACACTACAACTACGAACATCTTAACAACAAACACCACAACAACGAACTTTACAACAACGAACATCTCAACAACGAACATCTCAAAAACGAACCTCTCAACAACGAACACTATAAACAACGAACACCAACACAACGAACATTACAACAATGATCACCACAACAACGAACATCTCAACAACGAACTCTAAAACTACGAACTTCTCAATAACAAACACCACAACAACGAACTTTACAACAACGAACATCTCAACAACGAACCTCTCAACAACGAACACTACAACAACGAACACCACAAGAACGAACAATACAACAACGAACACTACAACAACGAACACTACCACAACGAACACCACAACAACGAACACTACAACAACGAACACTAAAACAACGAACACTACAACAACGAACACTAAAACAAAGAACACTACAACAACGAACATCTCAACAACGAACATCTCAACAACGAACACTACAACAACGAACATCACAACAACGACCATCACAAAAACGAACATCTCAAAAACAAACATCTCAACAACGAACACTACAACAACGAACACTAGAACAACGAACACCACAACAACGAACACCACAATAATGAACACTACAACAACGAACACTACAACAACGAACACCACAACAACGAACACCACAATAATGAACACTACAACAACGAACACTACAACTACGAACATCTTAACAACAAACACCACAACAACGAACTTTGCAACAACGAACATCTCAACAACGAACATCTCAAAAACGAACCTCTCAACAACGAACACCAACACAACGAACATCACAACAATGATCACCACAACAACGAACATCTCAACAACGAACTCTACAACTACGAACTTCTCTATAACAAACACCACAACAACGAACTTTACAACAACGAACATCTCAACAACGAACCTCTCAACAACGAACACTACAACAACGAACACCACAAGAACGAACAATACAACAACGAACACTACAACAACGAACACTACCACAACGAACACCACAACAACGAACACTACAACAACGAACACCACAACAACGAACACTGAAACAACGAACACTACAACAACGAACACTAAAACAAAGAACACTACATCAACGAACATCTCAACAACGAACATCTCAACAACCAACACTACAACAACGAACATCACAACAACGACCATCACAAAAACGAAAATCTGAAAAACAAACATCTCAACAACGAACACTACAACAACGAACACTAGAACAACGAACACCACAACAACGAACACCACAATAATGAACACTACAACAACGAACACTACAACAACGAACACCACAACAATGACAATCACAAAACGAACATCTCAACAACAAACATCTCAACAACGAACACTACAAAGACGAACACTAGAACAACGAACACCACAACAACGAACACCACAATAATGAACACTACAACAACGAACACTACAACAACGAACACCACAACAACGAACACCACAATAATGAACACTACAACAAAGAAAATCAGAACAACGAACACTTCAAGAACGAACACTACAACTACGAACATCTTAACAACAAACACCACAACAACGAACTTTACAACAACGAACATCTCAACAACGAACATCTCAAAAACGAACCTCTCAACAACGAACACTATAAACAACGAACACCACAACAACGAACATCACAACAATGATCACCACAACAACGAACATCTCAACAACGAACTCTACAACTACGAACCTCTCAACAACAAACACCACAACAACGAACTTTACAACAACGAAAATCAGAACAACGAACACTTCAACAACGAACACTACAACAACGAACACTACAACTACGAACATCTCAACAACAAACACCACAACAACGAACTTTACAACAACGAACATCACGACAACGAACATCTCAACAAAGAACACCACAATAATGAACACTACAACAACGAAAATCAGAACAACGAACACTACAACTACGAACACTACAACAGCGAACACTACAACTACGAAAACTTTAACAACAAACACCACAACAACGAACTTTACAACAACGAACACCTCAACAACGAACATTACAACAACGAAAATCACAAAACGACCATTACAACAACGAACACCACTACAACGAACTTTACAATAATTAACACTACAACAACGAACAATACAACATTAAACACTACAACAACGAACAAAACAACAACGAACACTTCAACAACGAACACTACAACAACGAACACCACAACAACGAACACTACAACAACGAACACCACAACAACGAACACCACAACAACGAACACTACAACAACTAACATTACAACAACGAACACCACAACAACAAACACTACAACAACGAACACCACATCAACGAACACCACAACAACGAACATCTCAACAACGAACATCTCAACAACGAATATCTCAACAACGAACATTACAATAACGAACATCACAACAACGAACATTGCAACAACGACCACCACAACAACGAACATCTCAACAACGATCCTCTCAACAACGAACATCTCAACAGCGAACCTCTCCAACAACGAACATCTCAACAACGAATATCTCAACAACGAACACTACAACAACGAACACTACAACAACGAACACCAAAACAACGAACAATACAACAACGAACACTACAACAACGAACACTACCACAACGAACACCACAACAACGAACACTACAACAACGAACACTAAAACAAAGAACACTACAACAACGAACATCTCAACAACGAACATATCAACAACGAACACTACAACAACGAACATCACAACAACGACCATCACAAAAACGAAAATTTCAAAAACAAACATCTCAACAACGAACACTACAACAACGAACACCACAACAACGAACACCACAATAATGAACACTACAACAACGAAAATCAGAACAACGAACACTTCAAGAACGAACACTACAACTACGAACATCTTAACAACAAACACCACAACAACGAACTTTACAACAACGAACATCTCAACAACGAACATCTCAAAAACGAACCTCTCAACAACGAACACTATAAACAACGAACACCACAACAACGAACATCACAACAATGATCACCACAACAACGAACATCTCAACAACGAACTCTACAACTACGAACCTCTCAACAACAAACACCACAACAACGAACTTTACAACAACGAAAATCAGAACAACGAACACTTCAACAACGAACACTACAACAACGAACACTACAACTACGAACATCTCAACAACAAACACCACAACAACGAACTTTACAACAACGAACATCACGACAACGAACATCTCAACAAAGAACACCACAATAATGAACACTACAACAACGAAAATCAGAACAACGAACACTACAACTACGAACACTACAACAGCGAACACTACAACTACGAAAACTTTAACAACAAACACCACAACAACGAACTTTACAACAACGAACACCTCAACAACGAACATTACAACAACGAAAATCACAAAAACGACCATTAC
This sequence comes from Procambarus clarkii, assembly GCF_040958095.1. Lineage (NCBI taxonomy): Eukaryota > Metazoa > Arthropoda > Malacostraca > Decapoda > Cambaridae > Procambarus > Procambarus clarkii. The sequence continues at coordinate 13,297,183 of NC_091182.1, read as the reverse complement.
AACAACGAACACCACTACAACGAACTTTACAATAATTAACACTACAACAACGAACAATACAACATTAAACACTACAACAACGAACAAAACAACAACGAACACTTCAACAACGAACACTACAACAACGAACACCACAACAACGAACACTACAACAACGAACACCACAACAACGAACACCACAACAACGAACACTACAACAACTAACATTACAACAACGAACACCACAACAACAAACACTACAACAACGAACACCACATCAACGAACACCACAACAACGAACATCTCAACAACGAACATCTCAACAACGAATATCTCAACAACGAACATTACAATAACGAACATCACAACAACGAACATTGCAACAACGACCACCACAACAACGAACATCTCAACAACGATCCTCTCAACAACGAACATCTCAACAGCGAACCTCTCCAACAACGAACATCTCAACAACGAATATCTCAACAACGAACACTACAACAACGAACACTACAACAACGAACACCAAAACAACGAACAATACAACAACGAACACTACAACAACGAACACTACCACAACGAACACCACAACAACGAACACTACAACAACGAACACTAAAACAAAGAACACTACAACAACGAACATCTCAACAACGAACATCTCAACAACGAACACTACAACAACGAACATCACAACAACGACCATCACAAAAACGAACATTTCAAAAACAAACATCTCAACAACGAACACTACAACAACGAACACCACAACAACGAACACCACAATAATGAACACTACAACAACGAAAATCAGAACAACGAACACTTCAAGAACGAACACTACAACTACGAACATCTTAACAACAAACACCACAACAACGAACTTTACAACAACGAACATCTCAACAACGAACATCTCAAAAACGAACCTCTCAACAACGAACACCATAAACAACGAACACCACAACAACGAACATCACAACAATGATCACCACAACAACGAACATCTCAACAACGAACTCTACAACTACGAACCTCTCAACAACAAACACCACAACAACGAACTTTACAACAACGAAAATCAGAACAACGAACACTTCAACAACGAACACTACAACAACGAACACTACAACTACGAACATCTCAACAACAAACACCACAACAACGAACTTTACAACAACGAACATCACGACAACGAACATCTCAACAAAGAACACCACAATAATGAACACTACAACAACGAAAATCAGAACAACGAACACTACAACCACGAACACTACAACAGCGAACACTACAACTACGAAAACCTTAACAACAAACACCAACAACGAACTTTACAACAACGAACACCTCAACAACGAACATTACAACAACGAAAAACACAAAAACGACCATTACAACAACGAACACCACTACAACGAACTTTACAATAATTAACACTACAACAACGAACAATACAACATTAAACACTACAACAACGAACAAAACAACAACGAACACTTCAACAACGAACACTACAACAACGAACACCACAACAACGAACACTACAACAACGAACACCACAACAACGAACACCACAACAACGAACACTACAACAACTAACATTACAACAACGAACACCACAACAACAAACACTACAACAACGAACACCACATCAACGAACACCACAACAACGAACATCTCAACAACGAACATCTCAACAACGAATATCTCAACAACGAACATTACAATAACGAACATCACAACAACGAACATTGCAACAACGACCACCACAACAACGAACATCTCAACAACGATCCTCTCAACAACGAACATCTCAACAGCGAACCTCTCCAACAACGAACATCTCAACAACGAATATCTCAACAACGAACACTACAACAACGAACACTACAACAACGAACACCAAAACAACGAACAATACAACAACGAACACTACAACAACGAACACTACCACAACGAACACCACAACAACGAACACTACAACAACGAACACTAAAACAAAGAACACTACAACAACGAACATCTCAACAACGAACATCTCAACAACGAACACTACAACAACGAACATCACAACAACGACCATCACAAAAACGAACATTTCAAAAACAAACATCTCAACAACGAACACTACAACAACGAACACCACAACAACGAACACCACAATAATGAACACTACAACAACGAAAATCAGAACAACGAACACTTCAAGAACGAACACTACAACTACGAACATCTTAACAACAAACACCACAACAACGAACTTTACAACAACGAACATCTCAACAACGAACATCTCAAAAACGAACCTCTCAACAACGAACACCATAAACAACGAACACCACAACAACGAACATCACAACAATGATCACCACAACAACGAACATCTCAACAACGAACTCTACAACTACGAACCTCTCAACAACAAACACCACAACAACGAACTTTACAACAACGAAAATCAGAACAACGAACACTTCAACAACGAACACTACAACAACGAACACTACAACTACGAACATCTCAACAACAAACACCACAACAACGAACTTTACAACAACGAACATCACGACAACGAACATCTCAACAAAGAACACCACAATAATGAACACTACAACAACGAAAATCAGAACAACGAACACTACAACCACGAACACTACAACAGCGAACACTACAACTACGAAAACCTTAACAACAAACACCAACAACGAACTTTACAACAACGAACACCTCAACAACGAACATTACAACAACGAAAAACACAAAAACGACCATTACAACAACGAACACCACTACAACGAACTTTACAATAATTAACACTACAACAACGAACAATACAACATTAAACACTACAACAACGAACAAAACAACAACGAACACTTCAACAACGAACACTACAACAACGAACACCACAACAACGAACACTACAACAACGAACACCACAACAACGAACACCACAACAACGAACACTACAACAACTAACATTACAACAACGAACACCACAACAACAAACACTACAACAACGAACACCACATCAACGAACACCACAACAACGAACATCTCAACAACGAACATCTCAACAACGAACATCACAACAACGAACATTGCAACAACGACCACCACAACAACGAACATCTCAACAACGATCCTCTCAACAACGAACATCTCAACAGCGAACACTACAACAACGAACATCTCAACAACGAATATCTCAACAACGAACACTACAACAACGAACACTACAACAACGAACACCAAAACAACGAACAATACAACAACGAACACTACAACAACGAACACTACCACAACGAACACCACAACAACGAACACTACAACAACGAACACTAAAACAAAGAACACTACAACAACGAACATCTCAACAACGAACATCTCAACAACGAACACTACAGCAACGAACATCACAACAACGACCATCACAAAAACGAACATTTCAAAAACAAACATCTCAACAACGAACACTACAACAACGAACACTAGAACAACGAACACCACAACAACGAACACCACAATAATGAACACTACAACAACGAACACTACAACAACGAACACCACAACAACGAACACCACAATAATGAACACTACAACAACGAACACTACAACTACGAACATCTTAACAACAAACACCACAACAACGAACTTTACAACAACGAACATCTCAACAACGAACATCTCAAAAACGAACCTCTCAACAACGAACACTATAAACAACGAACACCAACACAACGAACATCACAACAATGATCACCACAACAACGAACATCTCAACAACGAACTCTAAAACTACGAACTTCTCAATAACAAACACCACAACAACGAACTTTACAACAACGAACATCTCAACAACGAACCTCTCAACAACGAACACTACAACAACGAACACCACAAGAACGAACAATACAACAACGAACACTACAACAACGAACACTACCACAACGAACACCACAACAACGAACACTACAACAACGAACACCACAACAACGAACACTGAAACAACGAACACTACAACAACGAACACTAAAACAAAGAACACTACAACAACGAACATCTCAACAACGAACATCTCAACAACCAACACTACAACAACGAACATCACAACAACGACCATCACAAAAACGAAAATCTCAAAAACAAACATCTCAACAACGAACACTACAACAACGAACACTAGAACAACGAACACCACAACAACGAACACCACAATAATGAACACTACAACAACGAACACTACAACAACGAACACCACAACAATGACAATCACAAAACGAACATCTCAACAACAAACATCTCAACAACGAACACTACAAAGACGAACACTAGAACAACGAACACCACAACAACGAACACCACAATAATGAACACTACAACAACGAACACTACAACAACGAACACCACAACAACGAACACCACAATAATGAACACTACAACAACGAAAATCAGAACAACGAACACTTCAAGAACGAACACTACAACTACGAACATCTTAACAACAAACACCACAACAACGAACTTTACAACAACGAACATCTCAACAACGAACATCTCAAAAACGAACCTCTCAACAACGAACACTATAAACAACGAACATCACAACAACGAACATCACAACAATGATCACCACAACAACGAACATCTCAACAACGAACTCTACAACTACGAACCTCTCAACAACAAACACCACAACAACGAACTTTACAACAACGAAAATCAGAACAACGAACACTTCAACAACGAACACTACAACAACGAACACTACAACTACGAACATCTCAACAACAAACACCACAACAACGAACTTTACAACAACGAACATCACGACAACGAACATCTCAACAAAGAACACCACAATAATGAACACTACAACAACGAAAATCAGAACAACGAACACTACAACTACGAACACTACAACAGCGAACACTACAACTACGAAAACTTTAACAACAAACACCACAACAACGAACTTTACAACAACGAACACCTCAACAACGAACATTACAACAACGAAAATCACAAAAACGACCATTACAACAACGAACACCACTACAACGAACTTTACAATAATTAACACTACAACAACGAACAATACAACATTAAACACTACAACAACGAACAAAACAACAACGAACACTTCAACAACGAACACTACAACAACGAACACCACAACAACGAACACTACAACAACGAACACCACAACAACGAACACCACAACAACGAACACTACAACAACTAACATTACAACAACGAACACCACAACAACAAACACTACAACAACGAACACCACATCAACGAACACCACAACAACGAACATCTCAACAACGAACATCTCAACAACGAATATCTCAACAACGAACATTACAATAACGAACATCACAACAACGAACATTGCAACAACGACCACCACAACAACGAACATCTCAACAACGATCCTCTCAACAACGAACATCTCAACAGCGAACCTCTCCAACAACGAACATCTCAACAACGAATATCTCAACAACGAACACTACAACAACGAACACTACAACAACGAACACCAAAACAACGAACAATACAACAACGAACACTACAACAACGAACACTACCACAACGAACACCACAACAACGAACACTACAACAACGAACACTAAAACAAAGAACACTACAACAACGAACATCTCAACAACGAATATCTCAACAACGAACACTACAACAACGAACATCACAACAACGACCATCACAAAAACGAACATTTCAAAAACAAACATCTCAACAACGAACACTACAACAACGAACACCACAACAACGAACACCACAATAATGAACACTACAACAACGAAAATCAGAACAACGAACACTTCAAGAACGAACACTACAACTACGAACATCTTAACAACAAACACCACAACAACGAACTTTACAACAACGAACATCTCAACAACGAACATCTCAAAAACGAACCTCTCAACAACGAACACTATAAACAACGAACACCACAACAACGAACATCACAACAATGATCACCACAACAACGAACATCTCAACAACGAACTCTACAACTACGAACCTCTCAACAACAAGCACCACAACAACGAACTTTACAGCAACGAAAATCAGAACAACGAACACTTCAACAACGAACACTACAACTACGAACATCTCAACAACAAACACCACAACAACGAACTTTACAACAACGAACATCACGACAACGAACATCTCAACAAAGAACACCACAATAATGAACACTACAACAACGAAAATCAGAACAACGAACACTACAACTACGAACACTACAACAGCGAACACTACAACTACGAAAACTTTAACAACAAACACCACAACAACGAACTTTACAACAACGAACACCTCAACAACGAACATTACAACAACGAAAATCACAAAAACGACCATTACAACAACGAACACCACTACAACGAACTTTACAATAATTAACACTACAACAACGAACAATACAACATTAAACACTACAACAACGAACAAAACAACAACGAACACTTCAACAACGAACACTACAACAACGAACACCACAACAACGAACACTACAACAACGAACACCACAACAACGAACACCACAACAACGAACACTACAACAACTAACATTACAACAACGAACACCACAACAACAAACACTACAACAACGAACACCACATCAACGAACACCACAACAACGAACATCTCAACAACGAACATCTCAACAACGAATATCTCAACAACGAACATTACAATAACGAACATCACAACAACGAACATTGCAACAACGACCACCACAACAACGAACATCTCAACAACGATCCTCTCAACAACGAACATCTCAACAGCGAACCTCTCCAACAACGAACATCTCAACAACGAATATCTCAACAACGAACACTACAACAACGAACACTACAACAACGAACACCAAAACAACGAACAATACAACAACGAACACTACAACAACGAACACTACCACAACGAACACCACAACAACGAACACTACAACAACGAACACTAAAACAAAGAACACTACAACAACGAACATCTCAACAACGAACATCTCAACAACGAACACTACAACAACGAACATCACAACAACGACCATCACAAAAACGAACATTTCAAAAACAAACATCTCAACAACGAACACTACAACAACGAACACCACAACAACGAACACCACAATAATGAACACTACAACAACGAAAATCAGAACAACGAACACTTCAAGAACGAACACTACAACTACGAACATCTTAACAACAAACACCACAACAACGAACTTTACAACAACGAACATCTCAACAACGAACATCTCAAAAACGAACCTCTCAACAACGAACACCATAAACAACAAACACCACAACAACGAACATCACAACAATGATCACCACAACAACGAACATCTCAACAACGAACTCTACAACTACGAACCTCTCAACAACAAACACCACAACAACGAACTTTACAACAACGAAAATCAGAACAACGAACACTTCAACAACGAACACTACAACAACGAACACTACAACTACGAACATTTCAACAACAAACACCACAACAACGAACTTTACAACAACGAACATCACGACAACGAACATCTCAACAAAGAACACCACAATAATGAACACTACAACAACGAAAATCAGAACAACGAACACTACAACCACGAACACTACAACAGCGAACACTACAACTACGAAAACCTTAACAACAAACACCACAACAACGAACTTTACAACAACGAACACCTCAACAACGAACATTACAACAACGAAAAACACAAAAACGACCATTACAACAACGAACACCACTACAACGAACTTTACAATAATTAACACTACAACAACGAACAATACAACATTAAACACTACAACAACGAACAAAACAACAACGAACACTTCAACAACGAACACTACAACAACGAACACCACAACAACGAACACTACAACAACGAACACCACAACAACGAACACCACAACAACGAACACTACAACAACTAACATTACAACAACGAACACCACAACAACAAACACTACAACAACGAACACCACATCAACGAACACCACAACAACGAACATCTCAACAACGAACATCTCAACAACGAACATCACAACAACGAACATTGCAACAACGACCACCACAACAACGAACATCTCAACAACGATCCTCTCAACAACGAACATCTCAACAGCGAACACTACAACAACGAACATCTCAACAACGAATATCTCAACAACGAACACTACAACAACGAACACTACAACAACGAACACCAAAACAACGAACAATACAACAACGAACACTACAACAACGAACACTACCACAACGAACACCACAACAACGAACACTACAACAACGAACACTAAAACAAAGAACACTACAACAACGAACATCTCAACAACGAACATCTCAACAACGAACACTACAACAACGAACATCACAACAACGACCATCACAAAAACGAACATTTCAAAAACAAACATCTCAACAACGAACACTACAACAACGAACACTAGAACAACGAACACCACAACAACGAACACCACAATAATGAACACTACAACAACGAACACTACAACAACGAACACCACAACAACGAACACCACAATAATGAACACTACAACAACGAACACTACAACTACGAACATCTTAACAACAAACACCACAACAACGAACTTTACAACAACGAACATCTCAACAACGAACATCTCAAAAACGAACCTCTCAACAACGAACACTATAAACAACGAACACCAACACAACGAACATCACAACAATGATCACCACAACAACGAACATCTCAACAACGAACTCTAAAACTACGAACTTCTCAATAACAAACACCACAACAACGAACTTTACAACAACGAACATCTCAACAACGAACCTCTCAACAACGAACACTACAACAACGAACACCACAAGAACGAACAATACAACAACGAACACTACAACAACGAACACTACCACAACGAACACCACAACAACGAACACTACAACAACGAACACTAAAACAACGAACACTACAACAACGAACACTAAAACAAAGAACACTACAACAACGAACATCTCAACAACGAACACTACAACAACGAACATCACAACAACGACCATCACAAAAACGAACATCTCAAAAACAAACATATCAACAACGAACACTACAACAACGAACACTAGAACAACGAACACCACAACAACGAACACCACAATAATGAACACTACAACAACGAACACTACAACAACGAACACCACAACAACGAACACCACAATAATGAACACTACAACAACGAACACTACAACTACGAACATCTTAACAACAAACACCACAACAACGAACTTTGCAACAACGAACATCTCAACAACGAACATCTCAAAAACGAACCTCTCAACAACGAACACTATAAACAACGAACACCAACACAACGAACATCACAACAATGATCACCACAACAACGAACATCTCAACAACGAACTCTACAACTACGAACTTCTCAATAACAAACACCACAACAACGAACTTTACAACAACGAACATCTCAACAACGAACCTCTCAACAACGAACACTACAACAACGAACACCACAAGAACGAACAATACAACAACGAACACTACAACAACGAACACTACCACAACGAACACCACAACAACGAACACTACAACAACGAACACCACAACAACGAACACTGAAACAACGAACACTACAACAACGAACACTAAAACAAAGAACACTACAACAACGAACATCTCAACAACGAACATCTCAACAACCAACACTACAACAACGAACATCACAACAACGACCATCACAAAAACGAAAATCTCAAAAACAAACATCTCAACAACGAACACTACAACAACGAACACTAGAACAACGAACACCACAACAACGAACACCATAATAATGAACACTACAACAACGAACACTACAACAACGAACACCACAACAATGACAATCACAAAACGAACATCTCAACAACAAACATCTCAACAACGAACACTAATAAGACGAACACTAGAACAACGAACACCACAACAACGAACACCACAATAATGAACACTACAACAACGAACACTACAACAACGAACACCACAACAACGAACACCACAATAATGAACACTACAACAACGAAAATCAGAACAACGAACACTTCAAGAACGAACACTACAACTACGAACATCTTAACAACAAACACCACAACAACGAACTTTACAACAACGAACATCTCAACAACGAACATCTCAAAAACGAACCTCTCAACAACGAACACTATAAACAACGAACACCACAACAACGAACATCACAACAATGATCACCACAACAACGAACATCTCAACAACGAACTCTACAACTACGAACCTCTCAACAACAAACACCACAACAACGAACTTTACAACAACGAAAATCAGAACAACGAACACTTCAACAACGAACACTACAACAACGAACACTACAACTACGAACATCTCAACAACAAACACCACAACAACGAACTTTACAACAACGAACATCACGACAACGAACATCTCAACAAAGAACACCACAATAATGAACACTACAACAACGAAAATCAGAACAACGAACACTACAACCACGAACACTACAACAGCGAACACTACAACTACGAAAACCTTAACAACAAACACCACAACAACGAACTTTACAACAACGAACACCTCAACAACGAACATTACAACAACGAAAATCACAAAAACGACCATTACAACAACGAACACCACTACAACGAACTTTACAATAATTAACACTACAACAACGAACAATACAACATTAAACACTACAACAACGAACAAAACAACAACGAACACTTCAACAACGAACACTACAACAACGAACACCACAACAACGAACACTACAACAACGAACACCACAACAACGAACACCACAACAACGAACACTACAACAACTAACATTACAGCAACGAACACCACAACAACAAACACTACAACAACGAACACCACATCAACGAACACCACAACAACGAACACCTCAACAACGAACATCTCAACAACGAATATCTCAACAACGAACATTACAACAACGAACATCACAACAACGAACATTGCAACAACGACCACCACAACAACGAACATCTCAACAACGATCCTCTCAACAACGAACATCTCAACAGCGAACACTACAACAACGAACATCTCAACAACGAATATCTCAACAACGAACACTACAACAACGAACACTACAACAACGAACACCAAAACAACGAACAATACAACAACGAACACTACAACAACGAACACTACCACAACGAACACCACAACAACGAACACTACAACAACGAACACTAAAACAAAGAACACTACAACAACGAACATCTCAACAACGAACATCTCAACAACGAACACTACAACAACGAACATCACAACAACGACCATCACAAAAACGAACATTTCAAAAACAAACATCTCAACAACGAACACTACAACAACGAACACTAGAACAACGAACACCACAACAACGAACACCACAATAATGAACACTACAACAACGAACACTACAACAACGAACACCACAACAACGAACACCACAATAATGAACACTACAACAACGAACACTACAACTACGAACATCTTAACAACAAACACCACAACAACGAACTTTGCAACAACGAACATCTCAACAACGAACATCTCAAAAACGAACCTCTCAACAACGAACACTATAAACAACGAACACCAACACAACGAACATCACAACAATGATCACCACAACAACGAACATCTCAACAACGAACTCTACAACTACGAACTTCTCAATAACAAACACCACAACAACGAACTTTACAACAACGAACATCTCAACAACGAACCTCTCAACAACGAACACTACAACAACGAACACCACAAGAACGAACAATACAACAACGAACACTACAACAACGAACACTACCACAACGAACACCACAACAACGAACACTACAACAACGAACACCACAACAACGAACACTGAAACAACGAACACTACAACAACGAACACTAAAACAAAGAACACTACAACAACGAACATCTCAACAACGAACATCTCAACAACCAACACTACAACAACGAACATCACAACAACGACCATCACAAAAACGAAAATCTCAAAAACAAACATCTCAACAACGAACACTACAACAACGAACACTAGAACAACGAACACCACAACAACGAACACCATAATAATGAACACTACAACAACGAACACTACAACAACGAACACCACAACAATGACAATCACAAAACGAACATCTCAACAACAAACATCTCAACAACGAACACTACAAAGACGAACACTAGAACAACGAACACCACAACAACGAACACCACAATAATGAACACTACAACAACGAACACTACAACAACGAACACCACAACAACGAACACCACAATAATGAACACTACAACAACGAAAATCAGAACAACGAACACTTCAAGAACGAACACTACAACTACGAACATCTTAACAACAAACACCACAACAACGAACTTTACAACAACGAACATCTCAACAACGAACATCTCAAAAACGAACCTCTCAACAACGAACACTATAAACAACGAACATCACAACAACGAACATCACAACAATGATCACCACAACAACGAACATCTCAACAACGAACTCTACAACTACGAACCTCTCAACAACAAACACCACAACAACGAACTTTACAACAACGAAAATCAGAACAACGAACACTTCAACAACGAACACTACAACAACGAACACTACAACTACGAACATCTCAACAACAAACACCACAACAACGAACTTTACAACAACGAACATCACGACAACGAACATCTCAACAAAGAACACCACAATAATGAACACTACAACAACGAAAATCAGAACAACGAACACTACAACTACGAACACTACAACAGCGAACACTACAACTACGAAAACTTTAACAACAAACACCACAACAACGAACTTTACAACAACGAACACCTCAACAACGAACATTACAACAACGAAAATCACAAAAACGACCATTACAACAACGAACACCACTACAACGAACTTTACAATAATTAACACTACAACAACGAACAATACAACATTAAACACTACAACAACGAACAAAACAACAACGAACACTTCAACAACGAACACTACAACAACGAACACCACAACAACGAACACTACAACAACGAACACCACAACAACGAACACCACAACAACGAACACTACAACAACTAACATTACAACAACGAACACCACAACAACAAACACTACAACAACGAACACCACATCAACGAACACCACAACAACGAACATCTCAACAACGAACATCTCAACAACGAATATCTCAACAACGAACATTACAATAACGAACATCACAACAACGAACATTGCAACAACGACCACCACAACAACGAACATCTCAACAACGATCCTCTCAACAACGAACATCTCAACAGCGAACCTCTCCAACAACGAACATCTCAACAACGAATATCTCAACAACAAACACTACAACAACGAACACTACAACAACGAACACCAAAACAACGAACAATACAACAACGAACACTACAACAACGAACACTACCACAACGAACACCACAACAACGAACACTACAACAACGAACACTAAAACAAAGAACACTACAACAACGAACATCTCAACAACGAATATCTCAACAACGAACACTACAACAACGAACATCACAACAACGACCATCACAAAAACGAACATTTCAAAAACAAACATCTCAACAACGAACACTACAACAACGAACACCACAACAACGAACACCACAATAATGAACACTACAACAACGAAAATCAGAACAACGAACACTTCAAGAACGAACACTACAACTACGAACATCTTAACAACAAACACCACAACAACGAACTTTACAACAACGAACATCTCAACAACGAACATCTCAAAAACGAACCTCTCAACAACGAACACTATAAACAACGAACACCACAACAACGAACATCACAACAATGATCACCACAACAACGAACATCTCAACAACGAACTCTACAACTACGAACCTCTCAACAACAAACACCACAACAACGAACTTTACAGCAACGAAAATCAGAACAACGAACACTTCAACAACGAACACTACAACAACGAACACTACAACTACGAACATCTCAACAACAAACACCACAACAACGAACTTTACAACAACGAACATCACGACAACGAACATCTCAACAAAGAACACCACAATAATGAACACTACAACAACGAAAATCAGAACAACGAACACTACAACTACGAACACTACAACAGCGAACACTACAACTACGAAAACTTTAACAACAAACACCACAACAACGAACTTTACAACAACGAACACCTCAACAACGAACATTACAACAACGAAAATCACAAAAACGACCATTACAACAACGAACACCACTACAACGAACTTTACAATAATTAACACTACAACAACGAACAATACAACATTAAACACTACAACAACGAACAAAACAACAACGAACACTTCAACAACGAACACTACAACAACGAACACCACAACAACGAACACTACAACAACGAACACCACAACAACGAACACCACAACAACGAACACTACAACAACTAACATTACAACAACGAACACCACAACAACAAACACTACAACAACGAACACCACATCAACGAACACCACAACAACGAACATCTCAACAACGAACATCTCAACAACGAATATCTCAACAACGAACATTACAATAACGAACATCACAACAACGAACATTGCAACAACGACCACCACAACAACGAACATCTCAACAACGATCCTCTCAACAACGAACATCTCAACAGCGAACCTCTCCAACAACGAACATCTCAACAACGAATATCTCAACAACGAACACTACAACAACGAACACTACAACAACGAACACCAAAACAACGAACAATACAACAACGAACACTACAACAACGAACACTACCACAACGAACACCACAACAACGAACACTACAACAACGAACACTAAAACAAAGAACACTACAACAACGAACATCTCAACAACGAACATCTCAACAACGAACACTACAACAACGAACATCACAACAACGACCATCACAAAAACGAACATTTCAAAAACAAACATCTCAACAACGAACACTACAACAACGAACACCACAACAACGAACACCACAATAATGAACACTACAACAACGAAAATCAGAACAACGAACACTTCAAGAACGAACACTACAACTACGAACATCTTAACAACAAACACCACAACAACGAACTTTACAACAACGAACATCTCAACAACGAACATCTCAAAAACGAACCTCTCAACAACGAACACCATAAACAACGAACACCACAACAACGAACATCACAACAATGATCACCACAACAACGAACATCTCAACAACGAACTCTACAACTACGAACCTCTCAACAACAAACACCACAACAACGAACTTTACAACAACGAAAATCAGAACAACGAACACTTCAACAACGAACACTACAACAACGAACACTACAACTACGAACATTTCAACAACAAACACCACAACAACGAACTTTACAACAACGAACATCACGACAACGAACATCTCAACAAAGAACACCACAATAATGAACACTACAACAACGAAAATCAGAACAACGAACACTACAACCACGAACACTACAACAGCGAACACTACAACTACGAAAACCTTAACAACAAACACCACAACAACGAACTTTACAACAACGAACACCTCAACAACGAACATTACAACAACGAAAAACACAAAAACGACCATTACAACAACGAACACCACTACAACGAACTTTACAATAATTAACACTACAACAACGAACAATACAACATTAAACACTACAACAACGAACAAAACAACAACGAACACTTCAACAACGAACACTACAACAACGAACACCACAACAACGAACACTACAACAACGAACACCACAACAACGAACACCACAACAACGAACACTACAACAACTAACATTACAACAACGAACACCACAACAACAAACACTACAACAACGAACACCACATCAACGAACACCACAACAACGAACATCTCAACAACGAACATCTCAACAACGAACATCACAACAACGAACATTGCAACAACGACCACCATAACAACGAACATCTCAACAACGATCCTCTCAACAACGAACATCTCAACAGCGAACACTACAACAACGAACATCTCAACAACGAATATCTCAACAACGAACACTACAACAACGAACACTACAACAACGAACACCAAAACAACGAACAATACAACAACGAACACTACAACAACGAACACTACCACAACGAACACCACAACAACGAACACTACAACAACGAACACTAAAACAAAGAACACTACAACAACGAACATCTCAACAACGAACATCTCAACAACGAACACTACAACAACGAACATCACAACAACGACCATCACAAAAACGAACATTTCAAAAACAAACATCTCAACAACGAACACTACAACAACGAACACTAGAACAACGAACACCACAACAACGAACACCACAATAATGAACACTACAACAACGAACACTACAACAACGAACACCACAACAACGAACACCACAATAATGAACACTACAACAACGAACACTACAACTACGAACATCTTAACAACAAACACCACAACAACGAACTTTACAACAACGAACATCTCAACAACGAACATCTCAAAAACGAACCTCTCAACAACGAACACTATAAACAACGAACACCAACACAACGAACATCACAACAATGATCACCACAACAACGAACATCTCAACAACGAACTCTAAAACTACGAACTTCTCAATAACAAACACCACAACAACGAACTTTACAACAACGAACATCTCAACAACGAACCTCTCAACAACGAACACTACAACAACGAACACCACAAGAACGAACAATACAACAACGAACACTACAACAACGAACACTACCACAACGAACACCACAACAACGAACACTACAACAACGAACACTAAAACAACGAACACTACAACAACGAACACTAAAACAAAGAACACTACAACAACGAACATCTCAACAACGAACATCTCAACAACGAACACTACAACAACGAACATCACAACAACGACCATCACAAAAACGAACATCTCAAAAACAAACATATCAACAACGAACACTACAACAACGAACACTAGAACAACGAACACCACAACAACGAACACCACAATAATGAACACTACAACAACGAACACTACAACAACGAACACCACAACAACGAACACCACAATAATGAACACTACAACAACGAACACTACAACTACGAACATCTTAACAACAAACACCACAACAACGAACTTTGCAACAACGAACATCTCAACAACGAACATCTCAAAAACGAACCTCTCAACAACGAACACTATAAACAACGAACACCAACACAACGAACATCACAACAATGATCACCACAACAACGAACATCTCAACAACGAACTCTACAACTACGAACTTCTCAATAACAAACACCACAACAACGAACTTTACAACAACGAACATCTCAACAACGAACCTCTCAACAACGAACACTACAACAACGAACACCACAAGAACGAACAATACAACAACGAACACTACAACAACGAACACTACCACAACGAACACCACAACAACGAACACTACAACAACGAACACCACAACAACGAACACTGAAACAACGAACACTACAACAACGAACACTAAAACAAAGAACACTACAACAACGAACATCTCAACAACGAACATCTCAACAACCAACACTACAACAACGAACATCACAACAACGACCATCACAAAAACGAAAATCTCAAAAACAAACATCTCAACAACGAACACTACAACAACGAACACTAGAACAACGAACACCACAACAACGAACACCATAATAATGAACACTACAACAACGAACACTACAACAACGAACACCACAACAATGACAATCACAAAACGAACATCTCAACAACAAACATCTCAACAACGAACACTAATAAGACGAACACTAGAACAACGAACACCACAACAACGAACACCACAATAATGAACACTACAACAACGAACACTACAACAACGAACACCACAACAACGAACACCACAATAATGAACACTACAACAACGAAAATCAGAACAACGAACACTTCAAGAACGAACACTACAACTACGAACATCTTAACAACAAACACCACAACAACGAACTTTACAACAACGAACATCTCAACAACGAACATCTCAAAAACGAACCTCTCAACAACGAACACTATAAACAACGAACACCACAACAACGAACATCACAACAATGATCACCACAACAACGAACATCTCAACAACGAACTCTACAACTACGAACCTCTCAACAACAAACACCACAACAACGAACTTTACAACAACGAAAATCAGAACAACGAACACTTCAACAACGAACACTACAACAACGAACACTACAACTACGAACATCTCAACAACAAACACCACAACAACGAACTTTACAACAACGAACATCACGACAACGAACATCTCAACAAAGAACACCACAATAATGAACACTACAACAACGAAAATCAGAACAACGAACACTACAACCACGAACACTACAACAGCGAACACTACAACTACGAAAACCTTAACAACAAACACCACAACAACGAACTTTACAACAACGAACACCTCAACAACGAACATTACAACAACGAAAATCACAAAAACGACCATTACAACAACGAACACCACTACAACGAACTTTACAATAATTAACACTACAACAACGAACAATACAACATTAAACACTACAACAACGAACAAAACAACAACGAACACTTCAACAACGAACACTACAACAACGAACACCACAACAACGAACACTACAACAACGAACACCACAACAACGAACACCACAACAACGAACACTACAACAACTAACATTACAGCAACGAACACCACAACAACAAACACTACAACAACGAACACCACATCAACGAACACCACAACAACGAACACCTCAACAACGAACATCTCAACAACGAATATCTCAACAACGAACATTACAACAACGAACATCACAACAACGAACATTGCAACAACGACCACCACAACAACGAACATCTCAACAACGATCCTCTCAACAACGAACATCTCAACAGCGAACACTACAACAACGAACATCTCAACAACGAATATCTCAACAACGAACACTACAACAACGAACACTACAACAACGAACACCAAAACAACGAACAATACAACAACGAACACTACAACAACGAACACTACCACAACGAACACCACAACAACGAACACTACAACAACGAACACTAAAACAAAGAACACTACAACAACGAACATCTCAACAACGAACATCTCAACAACGAACACTACAACAACGAACATCACAACAACGACCATCACAAAAACGAACATTTCAAAAACAAACATCTCAACAACGAACACTACAACAACGAACACTAGAACAACGAACACCACAACAACGAACACCACAATAATGAACACTACAACAACGAACACTACAACAACGAACACCACAACAACGAACACCACAATAATGAACACTACAACAACGAACACTACAACTACGAACATCTTAACAACAAACACCACAACAACGAACTTTGCAACAACGAACATCTCAACAACGAACATCTCAAAAACGAACCTCTCAACAACGAACACTATAAACAACGAACACCAACACAACGAACATCACAACAATGATCACCACAACAACGAACATCTCAACAACGAACTCTACAACTACGAACTTCTCAATAACAAACACCACAACAACGAACTTTACAACAACGAACATCTCAACAACGAACCTCTCAACAACGAACACTACAACAACGAACACCACAAGAACGAACAATACAACAACGAACACTACAACAACGAACACTACCACAACGAACACCACAACAACGAACACTACAACAACGAACACCACAACAACGAACACTGAAACAACGAACACTACAACAACGAACACTAAAACAAAGAACACTACAACAACGAACATCTCAACAACGAACATCTCAACAACCAACACTACAACAACGAACATCACAACAACGACCATCACAAAAACGAAAATCTCAAAAACAAACATCTCAACAACGAACACTACAACAACGAACACTAGAACAACGAACACCACAACAACGAACACCATAATAATGAACACTACAACAACGAACACTACAACAACGAACACCACAACAATGACAATCACAAAACGAACATCTCAACAACAAACATCTCAACAACGAACACTACAAAGACGAACACTAGAACAACGAACACCACAACAACGAACACCACAATAATGAACACTACAACAACGAACACTACAACAACGAACACCACAACAACGAACACCACAATAATGAACACTACAACAACGAAAATCAGAACAACGAACACTTCAAGAACGAACACTACAACTACGAACATCTTAACAACAAACACCACAACAACGAACTTTACAACAACGAACATCTCAACAACGAAGATCTCAAAAACGAACCTCTCAACAACGAACACTATAAACAACGAACACCACAACAACGAACATCACAACAATGATCACCACAACAACGAACATCTCAACAACGAACTCTACAACTACGAACCTCTCAACAACAAACACCACAACAACGAACTTTACAACAACGAAAATCAGAACAACGAACACTTCAACAACGAACACTACAACAACGAACACTACAACTACGAACATCTCAACAACAAACACCACAACAACGAACTTTACAACAACGAACATCACGACAACGAACATCTCAACAAAGAACACCACAATAATGAACACTACAACAACGAAAATCAGAACAACGAACACTACAACCACGAACACTACAACAGCGAACACTACAACTACGAAAACCTTAACAACAAACACCACAACAACGAACTTTACAACAACGAACACCTCAACAACGAACATTACAACAAAGAAAATCACAAAAACGACCATTACAACAACGAACACCACTACAACGAACTTTACAATAATTAACACTACAACAACGAACAATACAACATTAAACACTACAACAACGAACAAACCAACAACGAACACTTCAACAACGAACACTACAACAACGAACACCACAACAACGAACACTACAACAACGAACACCACAACAACGAACACCACAACAACGAACACTACAACAACTAACATTACAACAACGAACACCACAACAACAAACACTACAACAACGAACACCACATCAACGAACACCACAACAACGAACATCTCAACAACGAACATCTCAACATCGAATATCTCAACAACGAACATTACAACAACGAACATCACAACAACGAACATTGCAACAACGACCACCACAACAACGAACATCTCAACAACGATCCTCTCAACAACGAACATCTCAACAGCGAACACTACAACAACGAACATCTCAACAACGAATATCTCAACAACGAACACTACAACAACGAACACTACAACAACGAACACCAAAACAACGAACAATACAACAACGAACACTACAACAACGAACACTACCACAACGAACACCACAACAACGAACACTACAACAACGAACACTAAAACAGAGAACACTACAACAACGAACATCTCAACAACGAACATCTCAACAACGAACACTACAACAACGAACATCACAACAACGACCATCACAAAAACGAACATTTCAAAAACAAACATCTCAACAATCGAACACTACAACAACGAACACTACCACAACGAACACCACAACAACGAACACTACAACAACGAACACTAAAACAACAAACACTACAACAACGAACACTAAAACAAAGAACACTACAACAACGAACATCTCAACAACGAACATCTCAACAACGAACACTACAACAACGAACATCACAACAACGACCATCACAAAAACGAACATCTCAAAAACAAACATCTCAACAACGAACACTACAACAACGAACACTAGAACAACGAACACCACAACAACGAACACCACAATAATGAACACTACAACAACGAACACTACAACAACGAACACCACAACAACGAACACCACAATAATGAACACTACAACAACGAACACTACAACTACGAACATCTTAACAACAAACACCACAACAACGAACTTTGCAACAACGAACATCTCAACAAGGAACATCTCAAAAACGAACCTCTCAACAACGAACACTATAAACAACGAACACCAACACAACGAACATCACAACAATGATCACCACAACAACGAACATCTCAACAACGAACTCTACAACTACGAACTTCTCCATAACAAACACCACAACAACGAACTTTACAACAACGAACATCTCAACAACGAACCTCTCAACAACGAACACTACAACAACGAACACCACAAGAACGAACAATACAACAACGAACACTACAACAACGAACACTACCACAACGAACACCACAACAACGAACACTACAACAACGAACACCACAACAACGAACACTGAAACAACGAACACTACAACAACGAACACTAAAACAAAGAACACTACAACAACGAACATCTCAACAACGAACATCTCAACAACCAACACTACAACAACGAACATCACAACAACGACCATCACAAAAACGAAAATCTCAAAAACAAACATCTCAACAACGAACACTACAACAACGAACACTAGAACAACGAACACCACAACAACGAACACCACAATAATGAACACTACAACAACGAACACTACAACAACGAACACCACAACAATGACAATCACAAAACGAACATCTCAACAACAAACATCTCAACAACGAACACTACAAAGACGAACACTAGAACAACGAACACCACAACAACGAACACCACAATAATGAACACTACAACAACGAACACTACAACAACGAACACCACAACAACGAACACCACAATAATGAACACTACAACAACTAAAATCAGAACAACGAACACTTCAAGAACGAACACTACAACTACGAACATCTTAACAACAAACACCACAACAACGAACTTTACAACAACGAACATCTCAACAACGAACATCTCAAAAACGAACCTCTCAACAACGAACACTATAAACAACGAACACCACAACAACGAACATCACAACAATGATCAACACAACAACGAACATCTCAACAACGAACTCTACAACTACGAACCTCTCAACAACGAACTTTACAACAACGAACATCTCAACAACGAACATCTCAAAAACGAACCTCTCAACAACGAACACTATAAACAACGAACACTTCAACAACGAACACTACAACAACGAACACTACAACTACGAACATCTCAACAACAAACACCACAACAACGAACTTTACAACAACGAACATCACGACAACGAACATCTCAACAAAGAACACCACAATAATGAACACTACAACAACGAAAATCAGAACAACGAACACTACAACTACGAACACTACAACAGCGAACACTACAACTACGAAAACCTTAACAACAAACACCACAACAACGAACTTTACAACAACGAACATCTCAACAACGAACATTACAACAACGAAAATTACAAAAACGACCATTACAACAACGAACACCACTACAACGAACTTTACAATAATTAACACTACAACAACGAACAATACAACATTAAACACTACAACAACGAACAAAACAACAACGAACACTTCAACAACGAACACTACAACAACGAACACCACAACAACGAACACTACAACAACGAACACCACAACAACGAACACCACAACAACGAACACTACAACAACTAACATTACAACAACGAACACCACAACAACAAACACTACAACAACGAACACCACATCAACGAACACCACAACAACGAACATCTCAACAACGAACATCTCAACAACGAATATCTCAACAACGAACATTACAATAACGAACATCACAACAACGAACATTGCAACAACGACCACCACAACAACGAACATCTCAATAACGATCCTCTCAACAACGAACATCTCAACAGCGAACACTACAACAACGAACATCTCAACAACGAATATCTCAACAACGAACACTACAACAACGAACACTACAACAACGAACACCAAAACAACGAACAATACAACAACGAACACTACAACAACGAACACTACCACAACGAACACCACAACAACGAACACTACAACAACGAACACTAAAACAAAGAACACTACAACAACGAACATCTCAACAACGAACATCTCAACAACGAACACTACAACAACGAACATCACAACAACGACCATCACAAAAACGAACATTTCAAAAACAAACATCTCAACAACGAACACTACAACAACGAACACTAGAACAAAGAACACCACAACAACGAACACCACAATAATGAACACTACAACAACGAACACTACAACAACGAACACCACAACAACGAACACCACAATAATGAACACTACAACAACGAACACTACAACTACGAACATCTTAACAACGAACTTTACAACAACGAACTTTACAACAACGAACATCTCAACAACGAACATCTCAAAAACGAACCTCTCAACAACGAACACTATAAACAACGAACACCAACACAACGAACATCACAACAATGATCACCACAACAACGAACATCTCAACAACTAACTCTAAAACTACGAACTTCTCAATAACAAACACCACAACAACGAACTTTACAACAACGAACATCTCAACAACGAACCTCTCAACAACGAACACTACAACAACGAACACCACAAGAACGAACAATACAACAACGAACACTACAACAACGAACACTACCACAACGAACACCACAACAACGAACACTACAACAACGAACACTAAAACAACGAACACTACAACAACGAACACTAAAACAAAGAACACTACAACAACGAACATCTCAACAACGACCACCACAACAACGAACATCTCAACAACGATCCTCTCAACAACGAACATCTCAACAGCGAACACTACAACAACGAACATCTCAACAACGAATATCTCAACAACGAACACTACAACAACGAACACTACAACAACGAACACCAAAACAACGAACAATACAACAACGAACACTACAACAACGAACACTACCACAACGAACACCACAACAACGAACACTACAACAACGAACACTAAAACAAAGAACACTACAACAACGAACATCTCAACAACGAACATCTCAACAACGAACACTACAACAACGAACATCACAACAACGACCATCACAAAAACGAACATTTCAAAAACAAACATCTCAACAACGAACACTACAACAACGAACACTAGAACAACGAACACCACAACAACGAACACCACAATAATGAACACTACAACAACGAACACTACAACAACGAACACCACAACAACGAACACCACAATAATGAACACTACAACAACGAACACTACAACTACGAACATCTTAACAACAAACACCACAACAACGAACTTTGCAACAACGAACATCTCAACAACGAACATCTCAAAAACGAACCTCTCAACAACGAACACTATAAACAACGAACACCAACACAACGAACATCACAACAATGATCACCACAACAACGAACATCTCAACAACGAACTCTACAACTACGAACTTCTCAATAACAAACACCACAACAACGAACTTTACAACAACGAACATCTCAACAATGAACCTCTCAACAACGAACACTACAACAACGAACACCACAAGAACGAACAATACAACAACGAACACTACAACAACGAACACTACCACAACGAACACCACAACAACGAACACTACAACAATGAACACCACAACAACGAACACTGAAACAACGAACACTACAACAACGAACACTAAAACAAAGAACACTACAACAACGAACATCTCAACAACGAACATCTCAACAACCAACACTACAACAACGAACATCACAACAACGACCATCACAAAAACGAAAATCTCAAAAACAAACATCTCAACAACGAACACTACAACAACGAACACTAGAACAACGAACACCACAACAACGAACACCATAATAATGAACACTACAACAACGAACACTACAACAACGAACACCACAACAATGACAATCACAAAACGAACATCTCAACAACAAACATCTCAACAACGAACACTACAAAGACGAACACTAGAACAACGAACACCACAACAACGAACACCACAATAATGAACACTACAACAACGAACACTACAACAACGAACACCACAACAACGAACACCACAATAATGAACACTACAACAACGAAAATCAGAACAACGAACACTTCAAGAACGAACACTACAACTACGAACATCTTAACAACAAACACCACAACAACGAACTTTACAACAACGAACATCTCAACAACGAACATCTCAAAAACGAACCTCTCAACAACGAACACTATAAACAACGAACACCACAACAACGAACATCACAACAATGATCACCACAACAACGAACATCTCAACAACGAACTCTACAACTACGAACCTCTCAACAACAAACACCACAACAACGAACTTTACAACAACGAAAATCAGAACAACGAACACTTCAACAACGAACACTACAACAACGAACACTACAACTACGAACATCTCAACAACAAACACCACAACAACGAACTTTACAACAACGAACATCACGACAACGAACATCTCAACAAAGAACACCACAATAATGAACACTACAACAACGAAAATCAGAACAACGAACACTACAACCACGAACACTACAACAGCGAACACTACAACTACGAAAACCTTAACAACAAACACCACAACAACGAACTTTACAACAACGAACACCTCAACAACGAACATTACAACAACGAAAATCACAAAAACGACCATTACAACAACGAACACCACTACAACGAACTTTACAATAATTAACACTACAACAACGAACAATACAACATTAAACACTACAACAACGAACAAAACAACAACGAACACTTCAACAACGAACACTACAACAACGAACACCACAACAACGAACACTACAACAACGAACACCACAACAACGAACACCACAACAACGAACACTACAACAACTAACATTACAACAACGAACACCACAACAACAAACACTACAACAACGAACACCACATCAACGAACACCACAACAACGAACATCTCAACAACGAACATCTCAACATCGAATATCTCAACAACGAACATTACAACAACGAACATCACAACAACGAACATTGCAACAACGACCACCACAACAACGAACATCTCAACAACGATCCTCTCAACAACGAACATCTCAACAGCGAACACTACAACAACGAACATCTCAACAACGAATATCTCAACAACGAACACTACAACAACGAACACTACAACAACGAACACCAAAACAACGAACAATACAACAACGAACACTACAACAACGAACACTACCACAACGAACACCACAACAACGAACACTACAACAACGAACACTAAAACAGAGAACACTACAACAACGAACATCTCAACAACGAACATCTCAACAACGAACACTACAACAACGAACATCACAACAACGACCATCACAAAAACGAACATTTCAAAAACAAACATCTCAACAACGAACACTACAACAACGAACACTACCACAACGAACACCACAACAACGAACACTACAACAACGAACACTAAAACAACAAACACTACAACAACGAACACTAAAACAAAGAACACTACAACAACGAACATCTCAACAACGAACATCTCAACAACGAACACTACAACAACGAACATCACAACAACGACCATCACAAAAACGAACATCTCAAAAACAAACATCTCAACAACGAACACTACAACAACGAACACTAGAACAACGAACACCACAACAACGAACACCACAATAATGAACACTACAACAACGAACACTACAACAACGAACACCACAACAACGAACACCACAATAATGAACACTACAACAACGAACACTACAACTACGAACATCTTAACAACAAACACCACAACAACGAACTTTGCAACAACGAACATCTCAACAAGGAACATCTCAAAAACGAACCTCTCAACAACGAACACTATAAACAACGAACACCAACACAACGAACATCACAACAATGATCACCACAACAACGAACATCTCAACAACGAACTCTACAACTACGAACTTCTCAATAACAAACACCACAACAACGAACTTTACAACAACGAACATCTCAACAACGAACCTCTCAACAACGAACACTACAACAACGAACACCACAAGAACGAACAATACAACAACGAACACCACAACAACGAACACTACAACAACGAACACCACAACAACGAACACTGAAACAACGAACACTACAACAACGAACACTAAAACAAAGAACACTACAACAACGAACATCTCAACAACGAACATCTCAACAACCAACACTACAACAACGAACATCACAACAACGACCATCACAAAAACGAAAATCTCAAAAACAAACATCTCAACAACGAACACTACAACAACGAACACTACAACAACGAACACCACAACAACGAACACCACAATAATGAACACTACAACAACGAACACTACAACAACGAACACCACAACAATGACAATCACAAAACGAACATCTCAACAACAAACATCTCAACAACGAACACTACAAAGACGAACACTAGAACAACGAACACCACAACAACGAACACCACAATAATGAACACTACAACAACGAACACTACAACAACGAACACCACAACAACGAACACCACAATAATGAACACTACAACAACGAAAATCAGAACAACGAACACTTCAAGAACGAACACTACAACTACGAACCTCTCAACAACAAACACCACAACAACGAACTTTACAACAACGAACATCTCAACAACGAACATCTCAAAAACGAACCTCTCAACAACGAACACTATAAACAACGAACACTTCAACAACGAACACTACAACAACGAACACTACAACTACGAACATCTCAACAACAAACACCACAACAACGAACTTTACAACAACGAACATCACGACAACGAACATCTCAACAAAGAACACCACAATAATGAACACTACAACAACGAAAATCAGAACAACGAACACTACAACTACGAACACTACAACAGCGAACACTACAACTACGAAAACCTTAACAACAAACACCACAACAACGAACTTTACAACAACGAACATCTCAACAACGAACATTACAACAACGAAAATTACAAAAACGACCATTACAACAACGAACACCACTACAACGAACTTTACAATAATTAACACTACAACAACGAACAATACAACATTAAACACTACAACAACGAACAAAACAACAACGAACACTTCAACAACGAACACTACAACAACGAACACCACAACAACGAACACTACAACAACGAACACCACAACAACGAACACCACAACAACGAACACTACAACAACTAACATTACAACAACGAACACCACAACAACAAACACTACAACAACGAACACCACATCAACGAACACCACAACAACGAACATCTCAACAACGAACATCTCAACAACGAATATCTCAACAACGAACATTACAATAACGAACATCACAACAACGAACATTGCAACAACGACCACCACAACAACGAACATCTCAATAACGATCCTCTCAACAACGAACATCTCAACAGCGAACACTACAACAACGAACATCTCAACAACGAATATCTCAACAACGAACACTACAACAACGAACACTACAACAACGAACACCAAAACAACGAACAATACAACAACGAACACTACAACAACGAACACTACCACAACGAACACCACAACAACGAACACTACAACAACGAACACTAAAACAAAGAACACTACAACAACGAACATCTCAACAACGAACATCTCAACAACGAACACTACAACAACGAACATCACAACAACGACCATCACAAAAACGAACATTTCAAAAACAAACATCTCAACAACGAACACTACAACAACGAACACTAGAACAAAGAACACCACAACAACGAACACCACAATAATGAACACTACAACAACGAACACTACAACAACGAACACCACAACAACGAACACCACAATAATGAACACTACAACAACGAACACTACAACTACGAACATCTTAACAACGAACTTTACAACAACGAACTTTACAACAACGAACATCTCAACAACGAACATCTCAAAAACGAACCTCTCAACAACGAACACTATAAACAACGAACACCAACACAACGAACATCACAACAATGATCACCACAACAACGAACATCTCAACAACTAACTCTAAAACTACGAACTTCTCAATAACAAACACCACAACAACGAACTTTACAACAACGAACATCTCAACAACGAACCTCTCAACAACGAACACTACAACAACGAACACCACAAGAACGAACAATACAACAACGAACACTACAACAACGAACACTACCACAACGAACACCACAACAACGAACACTACAACAACGAACACTAAAACAACGAACACTACAACAACGAACACTAAAACAAAGAACACTACAACAACGAACATCTCAACAACGAACATCTCAACAACGAACACTACAACAACGAACATCACAACAACGACCATCACAAAAACGAACATCTCAAAAACAAACATCTCAACAACGAACACTACAACAACGAACACTAGAACAACGAACACCACAACAACGAACACCACAATAATGAACACTACAACAACGAACACTACAACAACGAACACCACAACAACGAACACCACAATAATGAACACTACAACAACGAAAATCAGAACAACGAACACTTCAAGAACGAACACTACAACTACGAACATCTTAACAACAAACACCACAACAACGAACTTTACAACAACGAACATCTCAACAACGAACATCTCAAAAACGAACCTCTCAACAACGAACACTATAAACAACGAACACCACAACAACGAACATCACAACAATGATCAACACAACAACGAACATCTCAACAACGAACTCTACAACTACGAACCTCTCAACAACGAACTTTACAACAACGAACATCTCAACAACGAACATCTCAAAAACGAACCTCTCAACAACGAACACTATAAACAACGAACACTTCAACAACGAACACTACAACAACGAACACTACAACTACGAACATCTCAACAACAAACACCACAACAACGAACTTTACAACAACGAACATCACGACAACGAACATCTCAACAAAGAACACCACAATAATGAACACTACAACAACGAAAATCAGAACAACGAACACTACAACTACGAACACTACAACAGCGAACACTACAACTACGAAAACCTTAACAACAAACACCACAACAACGAACTTTACAACAACGAACATCTCAACAACGAACATTACAACAACGAAAATTACAAAAACGACCATTACAACAACGAACACCACTACAACGAACTTTACAATAATTAACACTACAACAACGAACAATACAACATTAAACACTACAACAACGAACAAAACAACAACGAACACTTCAACAACGAACACTACAACAACGAACACCACAACAACGAACACTACAACAACGAACACCACAACAACGAACACCACAACAACGAACACTACAACAACTAACATTACAACAACGAACACCACAACAACAAACACTACAACAACGAACACCACATCAACGAACACCACAACAACGAACATCTCAACAACGAACATCTCAACAACGAATATCTCAACAACGAACATTACAATAACGAACATCACAACAACGAACATTGCAACAACGACCACCACAACAACGAACATCTCAATAACGATCCTCTCAACAACGAACATCTCAACAGCGAACACTACAACAACGAACATCTCAACAACGAATATCTCAACAACGAACACTACAACAACGAACACTACAACAACGAACACCAAAACAACGAACAATACAACAACGAACACTACAACAACGAACACTACCACAACGAACACCACAACAACGAACACTACAACAACGAACACTAAAACAAAGAACACTACAACAACGAACATCTCAACAACGAACATCTCAACAACGAACACTACAACAACGAACATCACAACAACGACCATCACAAAAACGAACATTTCAAAAACAAACATCTCAACAACGAACACTACAACAACGAACACTAGAACAAAGAACACCACAACAACGAACACCACAATAATGAACACTACAACAACGAACACTACAACAACGAACACCACAACAACGAACACCACAATAATGAACACTACAACAACGAACACTACAACTACGAACATCTTAACAACGAACTTTACAACAACGAACTTTACAACAACGAACATCTCAACAACGAACATCTCAAAAACGAACCTCTCAACAACGAACACTATAAACAACGAACACCAACACAACGAACATCACAACAATGATCACCACAACAACGAACATCTCAACAACTAACTCTAAAACTACGAACTTCTCAATAACAAACACCACAACAACGAACTTTACAACAACGAACATCTCAACAACGAACCTCTCAACAACGAACACTACAACAACGAACACCACAAGAACGAACAATACAACAACGAACACTACAACAACGAACACTACCACAACGAACACCACAACAACGAACACTACAACAACGAACACTAAAACAACGAACACTACAACAACGAACACTAAAACAAAGAACACTACAACAACGAACATCTCAACAACGACCACCACAACAACGAACATCTCAACAACGATCCTCTCAACAACGAACATCTCAACAGCGAACACTACAACAACGAACATCTCAACAACGAATATCTCAACAACGAACACTACAACAACGAACACTACAACAACGAACACCAAAACAACGAACAATACAACAACGAACACTACAACAACGAACACTACCACAACGAACACCACAACAACGAACACTACAACAACGAACACTAAAACAAAGAACACTACAACAACGAACATCTCAACAACGAACATCTCAACAACGAACACTACAACAACGAACATCACAACAACGACCATCACAAAAACGAACATTTCAAAAACAAACATCTCAACAACGAACACTACAACAACGAACACTAGAACAACGAACACCACAACAACGAACACCACAATAATGAACACTACAACAACGAACACTACAACAACGAACACCACAACAACGAACACCACAATAATGAACACTACAACAACGAACACTACAACTACGAACATCTTAACAACAAACACCACAACAACGAACTTTGCAACAACGAACATCTCAACAACGAACATCTCAAAAACGAACCTCTCAACAACGAACACTATAAACAACGAACACCAACACAACGAACATCACAACAATGATCACCACAACAACGAACATCTCAACAACGAACTCTACAACTACGAACTTCTCAATAACAAACACCACAACAACGAACTTTACAACAACGAACATCTCAACAATGAACCTCTCAACAACGAACACTACAACAACGAACACCACAAGAACGAACAATACAACAACGAACACTACAACAACGAACACTACCACAACGAACACCACAACAACGAACACTACAACAATGAACACCACAACAACGAACACTGAAACAACGAACACTACAACAACGAACACTAAAACAAAGAACACTACAACAACGAACATCTCAACAACGAACATCTCAACAACCAACACTACAACAACGAACATCACAACAACGACCATCACAAAAACGAAAATCTCAAAAACAAACATCTCAACAACGAACACTACAACAACGAACACTAGAACAACGAACACCACAACAACGAACACCATAATAATGAACACTACAACAACGAACACTACAACAACGAACACCACAACAATGACAATCACAAAACGAACATCTCAACAACAAACATCTCAACAACGAACACTACAAAGACGAACACTAGAACAACGAACACCACAACAACGAACACCACAATAATGAACACTACAACAACGAACACTACAACAACGAACACCACAACAACGAACACCACAATAATGAACACTACAACAACGAAAATCAGAACAACGAACACTTCAAGAACGAACACTACAACTACGAACATCTTAACAACAAACACCACAACAACGAACTTTACAACAACGAACATCTCAACAACGAACATCTCAAAAACGAACCTCTCAACAACGAACACTATAAACAACGAACACCACAACAACGAACATCACAACAATGATCACCACAACAACGAACATCTCAACAACGAACTCTACAACTACGAACCTCTCAACAACAAACACCACAACAACGAACTTTACAACAACGAAAATCAGAACAACGAACACTTCAACAACGAACACTACAACAACGAACACTACAACTACGAACATCTCAACAACAAACACCACAACAACGAACTTTACAACAACGAACATCACGACAACGAACATCTCAACAAAGAACACCACAATAATGAACACTACAACAACGAAAATCAGAACAACGAACACTACAACCACGAACACTACAACAGCGAACACTACAACTACGAAAACCTTAACAACAAACACCACAACAACGAACTTTACAACAACGAACACCTCAACAACGAACATTACAACAACGAAAATCACAAAAACGACCATTACAACAACGAACACCACTACAACGAACTTTACAATAATTAACACTACAACAACGAACAATACAACATTAAACACTACAACAACGAACAAAACAACAACGAACACTTCAACAACGAACACTACAACAACGAACACCACAACAACGAACACTACAACAACGAACACCACAACAACGAACACCACAACAACGAACACTACAACAACTAACATTACAACAACGAACACCACAACAACAAACACTACAACAACGAACACCACATCAACGAACACCACAACAACGAACATCTCAACAACGAACATCTCAACATCGAATATCTCAACAACGAACATTACAACAACGAACATCACAACAACGAACATTGCAACAACGACCACCACAACAACGAACATCTCAACAACGATCCTCTCAACAACGAACATCTCAACAGCGAACACTACAACAACGAACATCTCAACAACGAATATCTCAACAACGAACACTACAACAACGAACACTACAACAACGAACACCAAAACAACGAACAATACAACAACGAACACTACAACAACGAACACTACCACAACGAACACCACAACAACGAACACTACAACAACGAACACTAAAACAGAGAACACTACAACAACGAACATCTCAACAACGAACATCTCAACAACGAACACTACAACAACGAACATCACAACAACGACCATCACAAAAACGAACATTTCAAAAACAAACATCTCAACAACGAACACTACAACAACGAACACTACCACAACGAACACCACAACAACGAACACTACAACAACGAACACTAAAACAACAAACACTACAACAACGAACACTAAAACAAAGAACACTACAACAACGAACATCTCAACAACGAACATCTCAACAACGAACACTACAACAACGAACATCACAACAACGACCATCACAAAAACGAACATCTCAAAAACAAACATCTCAACAACGAACACTACAACAACGAACACTAGAACAACGAACACCACAACAACGAACACCACAATAATGAACACTACAACAACGAACACTACAACAACGAACACCACAACAACGAACACCACAATAATGAACACTACAACAACGAACACTACAACTACGAACATCTTAACAACAAACACCACAACAACGAACCTTTGCAACAACGAACATCTCAACAAGGAACATCTCAAAAACGAACCTCTCAACAACGAACACTATAAACAACGAACACCAACACAA
Organism: Procambarus clarkii; assembly: GCF_040958095.1. Lineage (NCBI taxonomy): Eukaryota > Metazoa > Arthropoda > Malacostraca > Decapoda > Cambaridae > Procambarus > Procambarus clarkii. The sequence goes on along the minus strand of NC_091182.1, from coordinate 13,261,405 downwards.
CGAACATCACAACAATGATCACCACAACAACGAACATCTCAACAACGAACTCTACAACTACGAACTTCTCAATAACAAACACCACAACAACGAACTTTACAACAACGAACATCTCAACAACGAACCTCTCAACAACGAACACTACAACAACGAACACCACAAGAACGAACAATACAACAACGAACACTACAACAACGAACACTACCACAACGAACACCACAACAACGAACACTACAACAACGAACACCACAACAACGAACACTGAAACAACGAACACTACAACAACGAACACTAAAACAAAGAACACTACAACAACGAACATCTCAACAACGAACATCTCAACAACCAACACTACAACAACGAACATCACAACAACGACCATCACAAAAACGAAAATCTCAAAAACAAACATCTCAACAACGAACACTACAACAACGAACACTACAACAACGAACACCACAACAACGAACACCACAATAATGAACACTACAACAACGAACACTACAACAACGAACACCACAACAATGACAATCACAAAACGAACATCTCAACAACAAACATCTCAACAACGAACACTACAAAGACGAACACTAGAACAACGAACACCACAACAACGAACACCACAATAATGAACACTACAACAACGAACACTACAACAACGAACACCACAACAACGAACACCACAATAATGAACACTACAACAACGAAAATCAGAACAACGAACACTTCAAGAACGAACACTACAACTACGAACCTCTCAACAACAAACACCACAACAACGAACTTTACAACAACGAACATCTCAACAACGAACATCTCAAAAACGAACCTCTCAACAACGAACACTATAAACAACGAACACTTCAACAACGAACACTACAACAACGAACACTACAACTACGAACATCTCAACAACAAACACCACAACAACGAACTTTACAACAACGAACATCACGACAACGAACATCTCAACAAAGAACACCACAATAATGAACACTACAACAACGAAAATCAGAACAACGAACACTACAACTACGAACACTACAACAGCGAACACTACAACTACGAAAACCTTAACAACAAACACCACAACAACGAACTTTACAACAACGAACATCTCAACAACGAACATTACAACAACGAAAATTACAAAAACGACCATTACAACAACGAACACCACTACAACGAACTTTACAATAATTAACACTACAACAACGAACAATACAACATTAAACACTACAACAACGAACAAAACAACAACGAACACTTCAACAACGAACACTACAACAACGAACACCACAACAACGAACACTACAACAACGAACACCACAACAACGAACACCACAACAACGAACACTACAACAACTAACATTACAACAACGAACACCACAACAACAAACACTACAACAACGAACACCACATCAACGAACACCACAACAACGAACATCTCAACAACGAACATCTCAACAACGAATATCTCAACAACGAACATTACAATAACGAACATCACAACAACGAACATTGCAACAACGACCACCACAACAACGAACATCTCAATAACGATCCTCTCAACAACGAACATCTCAACAGCGAACACTACAACAACGAACATCTCAACAACGAATATCTCAACAACGAACACTACAACAACGAACACTACAACAACGAACACCAAAACAACGAACAATACAACAACGAACACTACAACAACGAACACTACCACAACGAACACCACAACAACGAACACTACAACAACGAACACTAAAACAAAGAACACTACAACAACGAACATCTCAACAACGAACATCTCAACAACGAACACTACAACAACGAACATCGCAACAACGACCATCACAAAAACGAACATTTCAAAAACAAACATCTCAACAACGAACACTACAACAACGAACACTAGAACAAAGAACACCACAACAACGAACACCACAATAATGAACACTACAACAACGAACACTACAACAACGAACACCACAACAACGAACACCACAATAATGAACACTACAACAACGAACACTACAACTACGAACATCTTAACAACGAACTTTACAACAACGAACTTTACAACAACGAACATCTCAACAACGAACATCTCAAAAACGAACCTCTCAACAACGAACACTATAAACAACGAACACCAACACAACGAACATCACAACAATGATCACTACAACAACGAACATCTCAACAACTAACTCTAAAACTACGAACTTCTCAATAACAAACACCACAACAACGAACTTTACAACAACGAACATCTCAACAACGAACCTCTCAACAACGAACACTACAACAACGAACACCACAAGAACGAACAATACAACAACGAACACTACAACAACGAACACTACCACAACGAACACCACAACAACGAACACTACAACAACGAACACTAAAACAACGAACACTACAACAACGAACACTAAAACAAAGAACACTACAACAACGAACATCTCAACAACGAACATCTCAACAACGAACACTACAACAACGAACATCACAACAACGACCATCACAAAAACGAACATCTCAAAAACAAACATCTCAACAACGAACACTACAACAACGAACACTAGAACAACGAACACCACAACAACGAACACCACAATAATGAACACTACAACAACGAACACTACAACAACGAACACCACAACAACGAACACCACAATAATGAACACTACAACAACGAACACTACAACTACGAACATCTTAACAACAAACACCACAACAACGAACTTTGCAACAACGAACATCTCAACAACGAACATCTCAAAAACGAACCTCTCAACAACGAACACTATAAACAACGAACACCAACACAACGAACAACACAACAATGATCACCACAACAACGAACATCTCAACAACGAACTCTACAACTACGAACTTCTCAATAACAAACACCACAACAACGAACTTTACAACAACGAACATCTCAACAACGAACCTCTCAACAACGAACACTACAACAACGAACACCACAAGAACGAACAATACAACAACGAACACTACAACAACGAACACTACCACAACGAACACCACAACAACGAACACTACAACAACGAACACTAAAACAACGAACACTACAACAACGAACACTAAAACAAAGAACACTACAACAACGAACATCTCAACAACGAACATCTCAACAACCAACACAACAACAACGAACATCACAACAACGACCATCACAAAAACGAACATCTCAAAAACAAACATCTCAACAACGAACACTACAACAACGAACACTAGAACAACGAACACCACAACAACGAACACCACAATAATGAACACTACAACAACGAACACTACAACAACGAACACCACAACAACGACCACCACAATAATGAACACTACAACAACGAACACTACAACTGCGAACATCTTAACAACAAACACCACAACAACGAACTTTACAACAACGAACATCTCAACAACGAACATCTCAAAAACGAACCTCTCAACAACGAACACTATAAACAACGAACACCAACACAACGAACATCACAACAATGATCTCCACAACAACGAACATCTCAACAACGAACTCTACAACAACGAACTTCTCAATAACAAACACCACAACAACGAACTTTACAACAACGAACATCTCAACAACGAACCTCTCAACAACGAACACTACAACAACGAACACCACAAGAACGAACAATACAACAACGAACACTACAACAACGAACACTACCACAACGAACACCACAACAACGAACACTACAACAACGAACACTAAAACAATGAACACTACAACAACGAACATCTCAACAACGAACATCTCAACAACGAACACTACAACAACGAACATCACAACAACGACCATCACAAAACGAACATCTCAAAACGAACCTCTCAACAACGAACACTATAAACAACGAACACCACAACAACGAACATCACAACAATGATCACCACAACAACGAACATCTCAACAACGAACTCTACAACTACGAACCTCTCAACAACAAACACCACAACAACGAACTTTACAACAACGAAAATCAGAACAACGAACACTTCAACAACGAACACTACAACAACGAACACTACAACTACGAACATCTCAACAACAAACACCACAACAACGAACTTTACAACAACGAACATCACGACAACGAACATCTCAACAAAGAACACCACAATAATGAACACTACAACAACGAAAATCAGAACAACGAACACTACAACCACGAACACTACAACAGCGAACACTACAACTACGAAAACCTTAACAACAAACACCACAACAACGAACTTTACAACAACGAACACCTCAACAACGAACATTACAACAACGAAAATCACAAAAACGACCATTACAACAACGAACACCACTACAACGAACTTTACAATAATTAACACTACAACAACGAACAATACAACAACGAACACTTCAACAACGAACACTACAACAACGAACACCATAACAACGAACACCACAACAACGAACACTACAACAACGAACACCACAACAATGAACACCACAACAACGAACACTACAACAACTAACATTACAACAATGAACACCACAACAACAAACACTACAACAACGAACACCACATCAACGAACACCACAACAACGAACATCTCAACAACGAACATCTCAACAACGAATATCTCAACAACGAACATTACAACAACGAACATCACAACAACGAACATTGCAACAACGACCACCACAACAACGAACATCTCAACAACGATCCTCTCAACAACGAACATCTCAACAACGAACACTACAACAACGAACATCTTAACAACGAATATCTCAACAAGGAACACTACAACAACGAACACTACAACAACGAACACCAAAACAACGAACAATACAACAACGAACACTACAACAACGAACACTACCACAACGAACACCACAACAACGAACACTACAACAACGAACACTAAAACAAAGAACACTACAACAACGAACATCTCAACAACGAACATCTCAACAACGAACACTACAACAACGAACATCACAACAACGACCATTACAAAAACGAACATCTCAAAAACAAACATCTCAACAACGAACACTACAACAACGAACACTAGAACAACGAACACCACAACAACGAACACCACAATAATGAACACTACAACAACGAACACTACAACAACGAACACCACAACAACGAACACCACAATAATGAACACTACAACAACGAAAATCAGAACAACGAACACTTCAACAACGAACACTACAACAACGAACATCTCAACAACAAACACCACAACAACGAACTTTACAACAACGAACATCACAACAACGAACATCTCAACATCGAACACCAAAATAATGAACATCTCAACAACGAACCACTCAACAACGAAAATCAGAACAACGAACACTACAACAAAAAACATTAGAACAACGACCATCACAAAAACGAACATCTCAACAAAGAACACCACAATAATGAACACTACAACAACGAAAATCAGAACAACGAACACTACAACAACGAACACTACAACAGCGAACTCTACAAATACGAAAACCTTAACAATAGACACCACAACAACGAACAATACAACAACGAACACCACAACAACGAACTCCACAACAACGAACTTTACAACAACGAACACCTCAACAACGAACATTACAACAACGAAAATCACAAAAACGACCATTACAAGAACGAACACCACTACAACGAACACTACAATAATTAAAACTAAAACAACGAACAATACAACATTGAACACTACAACAACGAACAAAACAACAACGAACACTTCAACAACGAACACTACAACAACGTACACCACAACAACGAACACCACAACAACGAACACTACAACAACGAACACCACAACAACGAACACCACAACAACGAACACTACAACAACTAACATTACAACAACGAACACCACAACAACAAACACTACAACAACGAACACCACATCAACGAACACCACAACAACGAACATCTCAACAACGAACATCTCAACAACGAATATCTCAACAACGAACATTACAACAACGAACATCACAACAACGAACATTGCAACAACGACCACCACAACAACGAACATCTCAACAACGATCCTCTCAACAACGAACATCTCAACAACGAACACTACAACAACGAACATCTCAACAACGAATATCTCAACAACGAACACTACAACAACGAACACTACAACAACGAACACCAAAACAACGAACAATACAACAACGAACACTACAACAACGAACACTACCACAACGAACACCACAACAACGAACACTACAACAACGAACACTAAAACAAAGAACACTACAACAACGAACATCTCAACAACGAACATCTCAACAACGAACACTACAACAACGAACATCACAACAACGACCATCACAAAAACGAACATTTCAAAAACAAACATCTCAACAACGAACACTACAACAACGAACACTAGAACAACGAACACCACAACAACGAACACCACAATAATGAACACTACAACAACGAACACTACAACAACGAACACCACAACAACGAACACCACAATAATGAACACTACAACAACGAAAATCAGAACAACGAACACTTCAACAACGAACACTACAACTACGAACATCTCAACAACAAACACCACAACAACGAACTTTACAACAACGAACATCACGACAACGAACATCTCAACAAAGAACACCACAATAATGAACACTACAACAACGAAAATCAGAACAACGAACACTACAACCACGAACACTACAACAGCGAACACTACAACTACGAAAACCTTAACAACAAACACCACAACAACGAACACCACAACAACGAACAATACAACAACGAACACCATAACAACATACTCCACAACAACGAACTTTACAACAACGAACACCTCAACAACGAACATTACAACAACGAAAATCACAAAAACGACCATTACAACAACGAACACCACTACAACGAACTTTACAATAATTAACACTACAACAACGAAGAATACAACATTAAACACTACTACAACGAACAAAACAACAACGAACACTTCAACAACGAACACTACAACAACGAACACCACAACAACGAACACCACAACAACGAACACTACAACAACGAACACCACAACAACGAACACCACAACAACGAACACTACAACAACTAACATTACAACAACGAACACAACAACAACAAACACTACAACAACGAACACCACATCAACGAACACCACAACAACGAACATCTCAACAACGAACATCTCAACAACGAATATCTCAACAACGAACACTACAACAACGAACATCACAACAACGAACATTGCAACAACGACCACCACAACAACGAACATCTCAACAACGATCCTCTCAACAACGAACATCTCAACAACGAACATCTCAACAACGAATATCTCAGCAACGAACACTACAACAACGAACACTACAACAACGAACACCAAAACAACGAACAATACAACAAGGAACACTACAACAAGGAACACTACAACAACGAACACTACCACAACGAACACCACAACAACGAACACTACAACAACGAACACTAAAACAACGAACACTACAACAACGAACATCTCAACAACGAACATCTCAACAATGAACACTACAACAACGAACATCACAACAACGACCATCACAAAACGAACATCTCAACAACAAACATCTCAACAACGAACACTACAACAACGAACACTAGAACAACGAACACCACAACAACGAACACCACAATAATGAACACTACAACAACGAACACTACAACAACGAACACCACAACAACGAACACCACAATAATGAACACTACAACAATGAAAATCAGAACAACGAACACTTCAACAACGAACACTACAACAACGAACACTACAACTACGAACATCTTAACAACAAACACCACAACAACGAACTTTACAACAACGAACATCTCAACAACGAACATCTCAAAAACGAACCTCTCAACAACGAACACTATAAACAACGAACACCACAACAACGAACATCACAACAATGATCACCACAACAACGAACATCTCAACAACGAACTCTACAACTACGAACTTCTCAATAACAAACACCACAACAACGAACTTTACAACAACGAACATCTCAACAACGAACCTCTCAACAACGAACACTACAACAACGAACACCACAAGAACGAACATCACAACAACGAACATCACAACAACGAACAACTTAACAACGAACACCACAATAATGAACACTATAACAACGAAAATCAGAACAACGAACACTACAACAACAAACACTACAACTACGAAAACCTTAACAATAAACACCACAACAACGAACTTTACAACAACAACCACCACAACAACGAACAATACAACAACGAACACCACAACAACGAACTCCACAACAAGGAACTTTACAACAACGAACACCTCAACAACGAACATTACTACAACGAAAATCACAAAAACGACCATTACAACAACGAACACCACTACAACGAACACTACAATAATTAACACTACAACAACGAACAATACAACATTGAACACTACAACTACGAACAAAACAACAACGAACACTTCAACAACGAACACTACAACAACGAACACCACAACAACGAACACCACAACAACGAACACTACAACAACGAACACCACAACAACGAACACCACAACAACGAACACTACAACAACGAACACCACAACAACGAACATCACAACAACGAACACCACAACAACGAACATCTCAACAACGAACTCTACAACTACGAACATCTCAACAACAAACACCACAACAACGAACTTTACAACAACGAACATCACAACAACGAACATCTCAACAACGAACACCACAATAATGAACACTACAACAACGAAAATCAGAACAACGAACACTACAACAACGAACATCACAACAACGGCCATCACAAAAACGAACATCTCAACAACGAACATCTCAACAACGAACACTACAACAACGAACACTAGAACAACGAACACCACAACAACGAACACCACAATAATGAACACTACAACAACGAAAATCAGAACAACGAACACTACAACAACAAACACTACAACTACGAAAACGTTAACAACAAACACCACAACAACGAACTTTACAACAACAACCACCACAACAACGAACAATACAACAACGAACACCACAACAACGAACTCCACAACAACGAACTTTACAACAACGAACACCTCAACAACGAACATTACTACAACGAAAATCACAAAAACGACCATTACAACAACGAACACCACTACAACGAACACTACAATAATTAACACTACAACAACGAACAATACAACATTGAACACTACAACTACGAACAAAACAACAACGAACACTTCAACAACGAACACTACAACAACGAACACCACAACAACGAACACTACAACAACGAACACCACAACAACGAACACCACAACAACGAACACCACAACAACGAACATCACAACAACGAACACCACAACAACGAACATCTCAACAACGAACTCTACAACTACGAACATCTCAACAACAAACACCACAACAACGAACTTTACAACAACGAACATCACAACAACGAACATCTCAACAACGAACACCACAATAATGAACACTACAACAACGAAAATCAGAACAACGAACACTACAACAACGAACACTACAACAACGAACATCACAACAACGACCATCACAAAAACGAACATCTCAACAACGAACATCTCAACAACGAACACTACAACAACGAACACTAGAACAACGAACACCACAACAACGAACACCACAATAATGAACACTACAACAACGAAAATCAGAACAACGAACACCACAACAACGAACACCACAATAATGAACACTACAACAACGAAAATCAGAACAACGAACACTTCAACAACGAACACTACAAGAACAAACACTACAACTACGAACATCTCAACAACAAACACCACAACAACGAACTTTACAACAATGAACATCACAACAACGAACATCTCAACAAAGAACACCACAATAATGAACACTACAACAACGAAAATCAGAACAACGAACACTACAACAACGAACACTACAACAGCGAACACTACAACTACGAAAACCTTAACAACAAACACCACAACAACGAACACTACAACTACGAACATCTCAACAACAAACACCACAACAAAGAACTTTACAACAATGAACATCACAACAACGAACATCTCCACAAAGAACACCACAATAATGAACACTACAACAACGAAAATCAGAACAACGAACACTACAACAACGAACACTACAACAGCGAACTCTACAACTACGAAAACCTTAACAACAAACACCACAACAACGAACACCACAACAACGAACACTACAACAACGAACACCACAAGAACGAACTCCACAACAACGAACTTTACAACAACGAACACCTCAACAACGAACATTACAACAACGAAAATCACAAAAACGACCATTACAACAACGAACACCACTACAATGAACACTACAATAATTAACACTACAACAACGAACAATACAACATTGAACACTACAACAACGAACAAAACAACAACGAACACTGCAACAACGAACACCACAACAACGAACACCACAACAACGAACACTACAACAACTAACATTACAACAACGAACACTACAACAACAAACACTACAACAACGAACACCACATCAACGAACACCACAACAACGAACATCTCAACAACGAACATCTCAACAACGAATATCTCAACAACGAACACTACAACAACGAACATCACAACAACGTACATTACAACAACGACCACCACAACTACGAACATCTCAACAACGAACATCTCAACAACGAACATCTCAACAACGAACATCTCAACAACGAACACTACAACAACGAACATCTCAACAACGAATATCTCAACAACGAACACTACAACAACGAACACTACAACAACGAACACCAAAACAACGAACAATCGTGCTTAGTACTTGACATACTTGTTTTGTGAAAACATATACCAATTGGTAGTGTTGTTGCTAGGTTATACATATTATATTTATGTTAATGTATAATCTTTCTTATTAATACAAGAGGTCCATCTGCATTTGTGCAGCTACCCTAGACTATATGAAGTGGAGTACAGTGTCAAAAAAAGCTAACTACATGATGCTAAAAAATCCCCATCACAGGATAGTTAGTCATACAGAGGCATGTGATAGGCAGTCTGCACTGGCAGGTGATAGGCAGTCTGCACTGGCAGACTCCAGATGCATTTTGAGGATATCATCAATACAAGAGTGAATAAGGTAGCAGTGGTAATAAAAGTCCCCATCTCGAAGGATGGTGTCGGAAAATCCGACACCATATAATAATATCATGCAATTGCAGATAATATTGCTGCATTGTATGCACAAGTTAACCCATAGAAAATGTAGCTTGTAGTGGAATTTTCCGTCAATAGAAAATGGGATATCATTGCCACATACTATTATAAATTCACCACCTATTATGGTGGGAATTATTCTTAAATACATTAGTCTTTGGACTTTTACCATCATAAAACATCTCATTTGAATTAACTTAATTATCAGAATCAAAATAGAGTAAATGTGACCCTTCTATCACTTTCTGATATCTGGACAATGTAGAGCAATAGCGTCAGTAGTCAGGAGGAAGTGGTCAGCCATTGTTGTTAGACCTGAGGCTGGGAGCAAATTCGGCTCCTGTTAATTTCTCTTGGACGAAGTGTTATGGAAACCAAACGTCTGCCATCATAAACACGCTGTCAACAATCTGAAGGGAAGTGTTCTGCCGAAACCCATTTATCTTATCATTTTTGGCCATTAATGTCAGTAGATAGGGCGATCCGGTTAGAATGCGAACAGCCTCTTAATAAAAGGTAATTAAGCCTTGGTCCTTATCTGATTCATTGTACAGTGTTTTCTCTGATATAGCTGTCATATATTAGGATTCTGGCTTTACAGCTAGTGCCTTTGACAGGTCAAGAAGAGGAAGCAAACTTTGTGTATCAGTTACTGGGTGACGGAAGCTGCCTCACACGAGAAAATTTGGTGTCTACATCCTAGTTATATCTGGTGGACTAAGCCTGCTGTGTAATAAGATAAGGAACCTCTTCAATGTATACTAATATATGTAGTTTAATACTGTAGTTTGATTGGCTGCATATATATAAATTCAATATAACCCCCCCCCCTAATGTGTAGTTGATCGATTTGTGAGATTATTGCAGAAATACAGTCTACTTAACATCATACAAATTGCTATCAAAATATATAAATTAACATAAATATAAATTCTATATAAATTCATATAAACTAAATTAAATATAAATCTCACAGGTCGGTTCCCATATTATTTGGTCCTTCGGAACCGGATTATTTGGTTCTTTGAACCCACATTATTGGTCATCTTCTAGTCGGATGACAGATTATTTGGTCATCTTAGTACCGGATGAACCAGTTAAACAGTGGATTCATTAAATATACTAGTGCAGTGTGATTTATACAAAGCCAGTCAAAGATGGCGGCATTGCCTCGAACGAGCTCAGGAGCCTCCTTCAGTTCAGTTCAGCCTCATCAGCGGTTTCTGGGTCACCCACAGATATTTGGTGGCGTGTAATTTCGTGAAATGACAGCGCTAATATTGAAGCCAGCCAAATTAGTGGCTATGTCTTTGCGAGATTGTTCACGGATTTCGTGGTGTTAAATTTCGCGAGAGATTTTCCACGAATTTTGTGGAGTTTATTTCACGATGTCACTAATGATATTTAATACTTCTTGATAATATTAGAAGTTACATAGAGGCTAATTAAGAGGCTATTATCAATAATTGTGTATATTATTTCTCCAAAATAGAGAATTATTTAATATATATTGCACTAGTGTTCACAATATAATATTTACCAATTGCCAACCCACAACAGTGTAGGATATACATTGACTTGTATTTATAGATAACCTAGTCCCCTATTACCATTGACTAGTTGAACTATTTATTGTTCATCCTAGTCCCATTATTACCATAGTCAGTTGTACTATATTAAACAACCTAGCACCATTAATGAATGGTGCAGACCCTATTTTGGGTGTAATTTTATCAACTCGAGTTGAGTTGTGTATATATAATAATTTACTTATGATCATTACACCTTTGAGTGATTAATTAGTGTCTATACCATCCTAGAGTGATATAGAAGAGCTAACCTAAAGGTACTTCCAGTGACACTGGTTTATCACTCAAATCATTAGTGTGTATGATTGTATATATATCTAATGTGTATTAATTTTAAGTGCTAACTTCTAGTAGAAGTAGGATTATCGCCTAGTGAGTGCAGAATTTTACCCTAGGCTACCATCAGTACTGTTTCAGTATTATGAGCGACCCAAGTACAAGCCCCACAAGGCCTTACCAATTAGCCAATATGGATATTGCTGGCAATGAGAAAACTGTCATACATCTTGTACTACAATTGCTGGACTTACCTCAACCTGATCAGACTGCTGACTCATTACAATCCTTCAGCATGGAGTTTGAGTCACTACTAAGAATATTCAGTCTTAAGGTTGATATAACTACTAGTGAATGGATGACCAAAGTAGTCCTTCAACGAAAATTGCCCAGCGAAATACTAGATGAATTATACACACATCAACATAACTGTTGGAAATTTCCAACACTAATACATTTCTATTGTATTATAATAAATCAGTATTATTATACACTAACTACAGTTGTCACTAAAACTTACTAACAGTAATGTTCACATAAACTAACCATTATATCTACATATGGATGCTGGAATTCTTACGAAATCAAGCACCAGTATTGCGTCAGATTATATCTAGTTAAACACATTTATTGCCAGTGTGCTAGAGAATTGAATGTGGTTCTCTAAAATCATCAGTATTCCGTGTGATAATTATTTATGGATAACATAACTCCCAAATAATTCTAAATCGAGAGTTTTTAGTTACAATTGTTATCAAGTAATAGTTTTTCTGTCACACGTGAATGCCATGGAGAAAACTAAAATCTTCTCCCTTTCTCGTTTACCACCATAAGACGGGAAAGCAATAATATTTAAATCCCTAGAATCACAACCCAGTCTTTATTAAAGTCTTTCAGCCACAATTGCGCGAAATAGTGTTATTCATGATAAATAATTTCTGTGGTGAAGGCGGGGACGCGGGTTGAGGGAGAAGGAGACGCCATTGTGTGTGTGTGCGGTAGCTCGTGTTGCGGAGTGAGCAGCGAGAGCACGTACTTGAACAGGAAAGTCGTGGCGTCAGAATCTGAGACACGTGACATTGGGATTATCAGCAAGAATTACACTGATACTCAGCTTAAAACGAATAATTATTCTTCCATGTGATCTACAGTGCTCGGTCAAATAATAACGCGTCGATATTCAAGCCAAACTCTCAACCACGTTACAACATTGTGGAAGTTTGAGACTGAGACGCGATACCTGCAGACTTCAGCATGCACTACACTCATCGATAAGTCTATATTTCTTTCTTGATGCATCATTAGAGATTGTATATTTCGTGGGCAGTCTGTCGTTACATCGCAAGACGTTAAAAATCCAATGTTAGTACCGCACTAATCTTTATTTCTATTTTCATAAATATTGAGATTTAAGTAGCCTAGTTCAATGCTACGTAATATCCTTTAAATTACAGCTCGTATGTGATGAGTCAACGAGCCGTTAACTACATTCGTGTTATTCACCTCTAAGGGCTTCTATGTGGAGATCCTGAGATCACGAGGACGAGGCACGAATGATGTCATAGAAATCGTCTTAAAGCTAAGACTTTTTGTACACCTTTAATTGCTCCAATTTATTCTACATATCCATGATATTATCATATTGAATGCTTGTCATGTGAACTGGAGATGGATGTGTATACTTAGATGATTGCTCTCTAATTCTAACAATCATTAATATTTTCTATTTGTATTTACCTATTGATTCTGTAATAATTTGGTCACAATATTCTTTATTCAACAATGAACTGGTGAACGAACCACGCTAGTTCCTAGACGTATATGAAGTTCTAGCAATACTCCCCCAATGTAGGTGTTTGAGGCTCTGACTTTAGTTAATTAACCATACAGTCCATTATTTATTTAAGTGATTATTCTTTCTAATATTTATCCATAGACACTGGTTCTTCCTTGTGTTTCTAATGATCACTTTTTATTAGTTTCCCTCTTTTCTCAAAAGTGGGTGGTCCTTCGTTATTAATTTGATTAATTAAATAATTAAAAATTTGAGTCAAGCCCCAGGTATCCCTCATTATGGTCCTTATCGAACCGGATAAATATAAAAATATATATACTAATTAGTATTAACTAATCGTCGTGTGAAGTAGTCTAGACTAACCACATTAATTAATTGTGTCTACCGGCAGCGTAACACATAGGTTAGCCTAATTCACACCAATTCATCGCTACTTATACCTCATGTATAAGGTAGCACTCTTGGGACACAGTCAATTACCCACAACACTTAGACCTATACCTCATACTGAAGTAAGAATCTTTAGGTCACCAGGAGCAACAGCTCATAACTTCTATAACAATTCCACACTAACACCTGCGTTAGAGTGGCCTCACCATCTAACCATTATTTATTTAGGTGGTAATGACATCCATCCTACTCGACATCCAGTTGAGGTAATTAATCACCTTAAAACCATAATTTCTTCATTTAAACTCATCAGCAATTCGGTAGTATTCACATTGGTGGAACCTCGCCAACTGAGTAATAATAATCGTTGGGGAGACTGAGTAATAATAATCGTTGGGGAGTAACCCCAGAATATTACCAAAGAGCTGCCAAATATATAAACTTTAGGCTGAAAAAACGAGTACGATTGGATGCCACTTATATTCAATTTACAGCCAGACCATACAGGCAAAACCTGGCAAGAGATGGTGTCCACCTGTCAGGTGAGTCTAGGTCACATGTAGTTGACAAATTGATCAACACAATGAATTACCACAAACGGCTGTGGCTAGCAAGCCAAAATTAACTGTACATAATTGTTTTTCACCTGTGTGAAGCAAGTGCACATTTATATAAACTACAAAATCCCCCAAAAAACAAAAATACAGCACAACTATATATTCACATCACTGCACCACAATATAATCTTTGCCAACCTTTGTTAGGTAGGAATTTAGGCTGTGATTGTGCTGAATTTGTCACAAACGCAGACTAAATAAATTTGTAGTTTCTTAGGTAGAAATTCTCACGACTAGGCTTGAGCTAGTTAGTAGTACATATATTATTCATTTTTGTGCTGACCCTATCAAGGGTGGGATTAAACCTTAAGATAACTCTGATTAGAGTATATCCATATTATTCCTTCTTGTACTCATTATTTTGTGTGTATACATTTTGAGTGCTGCTGAATGATCACCATTACATCTAATGGTGATAAAGGTGAGCTAGCCGGACGAAAGTTAATGGTGAAGTTCAAGCACAACTCAAAATAATTAGTTATTTCTTGTTAGGTAGGTAAATTAACCTCTGAACGTGGTAGTGTAGTCTATTCAAATATATTAGGCTATTATTATTGATATTGAACTCCATTGAATGAGTCAATATCCCAATTGCAAGCAATTAATTCTAATGTTGTTCCAGTCAAGCCAAATTGGATGACTGATTTTAGTCCTTATAATTTGGCTGGTGAAGTACTTTGTACGAGTGGAGGCTGAAAGCCAGTGCAGTTACTGAGGGACAATGGTGCTTCCCAATCTCTAATTTCTCACCGTGCTCTTGCTGATATTAGCACAGAAGACACTGGTGAAGTAGTATTATTGCAGGGATTTGGAGGTCATGTCCAGCGTGTACCATTAGTTAAAGTTCGCCTGAAATCAATTATTACACCAGGTTGGTGCACTGTAGCAGTTAGTGAGCAGTTGCCCATCCCTGGGGTTGATGTTATTGTGAGTAATGAGTTTGACAAGTGTCAAGTTAGTAGGACAGAGTGTCCGATCATGTTTACTAACCCTAGCTGTGTGCTGGCTCAACCGGATGCGGATGATGGTGTCATCTATCCAGCCTATGCTGTGACCAGATCCATGGGTAAGCAGGGTGAGGTAAGTCCTGTGACTTCAAAGGTGGATGTTTTCGAGGCCAGGATCCCTTCAGACAGGGAGGTGGACCTTGAGGATACATTCTTAGTTCACGCAA